>NC_079214.1:54008264-54308264 GCF_029633865.1 Lampris incognitus | reverse complement strand
GTGTGTATGTATGTGTGGGTGCGTGTTTGTGCGTGCCTTGGGAAAGTTTCCCTGCGAGTGCGGTGGTGTATGTAGCATCTATTCATTGTTGTGTGAGCACTATTGTGTGTGAGTGTGCTCAGGTGCAGCTGCTCTTGTCTCCTGTTGCTGAGGCATGAGTAGCAGCCTGCAGCCCTCCAAGCCTTTTCCACCCACCCTAATTACATACCAATCATTAAAATGCTAATTCATAGAGTTAAAGGGGCAATTAAAAGGGTAATTAAAAAGGATTTGTTCTGATAGTCTACCTGCATCAACCGCCTGACCATTGCTGGTCCCCTTTTGATCTTTTCCATTTCCATACTGCCTGGGGTCTAATCCCCCTTATGCAGGTTTAAATGGGAGTCAGCGGGTATTTACTGGTCGAGCCGGGTTGGAGAGAGACAGATTACATGTAAAAGAATTGAAGTTCAGAGAATATTCTAATCCAACAAAAGCTTCTGAAATAAAGATTTATCTGAAAATGGACAACTTTTCACGTCATGCAGAAAACAAACGTCAGGGTGAGACACGACAAAAGATTTGATTGTGATGATGAACACCAAAACATTTTTCATAACTTGACACAACAATTCATCCTGGCCGATGCTGATGATAAATTCTCATCCTACAGTATTGAGTCAAGTCGGGTTTATTGATCGCAATATCGCTCACATTCATAGCAGCAGTGACAATACAATAACAATCACACTGCACCCACAGACACACCCACAGACACACATAGGCTTTGGGTGACATGCAACAAATAGCCTGTGTTGAAAAAGGCAAATTTTATGAGTGATAAAATTACGGGTACATCTCAGGTCATCTGGCAGGCTGCTCCACAGTCTGGGGGCACAGTGACTAAAAGCATCTTCACCAGATTTTGTTTTTGTCCTTGGAAAAACTAAAATTCAACTCTCGCAGTGGCAATCTGAGAGGCCAGCTGATAACCACTGAGCAAGTTGGAAAGGTATTGTGGAGCCGAGTCATTTGATGCTTCCCAAACCAGGAAAAAAAATCTTAAAATCAATTCTGAAGCTAATGGGGAGCCAATCTACATATCTACATACAAGGATGAGATGTTGAACGTTTTGTTTTCTCGTCAAAATGCTAGTGGCAGCGTTCTGAACAAACTGTCACTGCTCCTTTGTCTTTTTGAAGAGACCAGAGAAGAGGGCATTACAGTAATTTAACCTGGTAGAAATGAATGAATGTGTCCATTTTCTGATTGAGTCTGAATGTGACAAAAAAAAAACAACTTCTAACTTCTTCCGTCCATCTTTTGTCCAAGCCGCTTATCCTAATTATGGTTGCGGGATGCTGGAGCCTATCCCAGCAGTCATTGAGCGGCAGGCAGGGAGACACCCTGGACAAGCCGCCAGGCCATCATAGGGCCGACAAATTCACACCTAGGGACAATTTAGTATGGCTGATTCACCTGACCTACATGTCTTTGGACTGTGGGAGGAAACCAGAGCATATGGAGGAAACCCACGCAGACACAGGGAGAACATGCAGATTCCACACAGAGGACAACCGCCAAGGTTGGACTACCCCGGGGTTCGAACCCAGGACCTTATTGCTGTGAGGCGACTGCACTAACCATTGCGCCACCGTGCCGGGAAAAAAAACTTCTTACCTTACATAATTTTTTAGATGAAAAACAGGTTGTTCTGGTGTTGTTGTTGATGTGACATTGAAAGTCAAGATTGACATCCAAAGTAACACCTATAGACGAGTGACAAATGAAAGGAAAACCCAAGGCGTTGGTCCACCAGGAGCCTCCAGAACAGCTTCAATGCTCCGTGTCATAGATTCTACAAGTCTCTGAACTCTACTGGAGGGATGGACACCATTCTTCCAAAAGAGATTCCCTCATTTGGTGTTTTGATGGTGGTGGTAGCGAGTGCTGTCTGACACGTTGGTCCAAAATCTCCCATAGGTGTTGGGTTGAGATCTGGTGATTGTGAGGGCCATATCATATGATTTACATCATTTTCATCCTCATCTAACCATTCATTGACCCCCCCCCCCCGTGCCCTGTGGATGGATAGATTGATGGATGGATAGATGGATGGATTGCCTTTATGTCACATTTTGCATATTGCATTATATTGAATTGATATATACGGATGGGGGCATTATCATCCTGGAAGAGACCACTCCCATCAGGATAGAGATGTCTCATCATAGCATAAAGGTGATCACTCAGGATAACTTTGTATTGATTTGCAGTGACCCCTCCCTCTGAGGGGACAAGTGGACCCAAACCATGCCAGGAAAATTCCCCCCACAGACCCCCCTCACTGTAGGGGTCAAGCATCCAGGTTTTTCCTTTGATTTCTCATTGCTTTTCAAAGGCAGGGTGCCCAGATGAGCAGCATTTTCATACCTCTGCATTTACAACAAGCAACAAAACCTGTCAAGGTGTACATCTTGGGACGTCCACTGGTTGATGTCATCAGGGCAGTTGAAGGTGTTCAGTGGAGTTTCTGACCAATAGTGGTGCTTTGAGAGCGGCAGAGAGCAGCAGTAGTAGTGGAGATCATGACAGGTTTGATATGGATAAGGCTGTCAACACTGACTACATCATAGTTCGGGGACCTCATGTAGTTCCTCCTATTTGTCCTAACTGGGATGAAACTAGACAGAAGACAGTCTGGTAACGTAATGTGAGAGAATGGGTAGACTTGGTGGATAAATGTCATTTGAGTCCATGTTCAGTAAGCATTGGTTAAACATACTGAAAATGGATCAGTGAGGTCAGATCAGATACGGTTCTTAATTAATTTAAACCACTTTTGAGGTTTTTTTTTCTCAACGCAGTACATTTTTATACATTACATTTTTCTGGCACAAGTTTTATGTCTGTAGTTAAGTAGATTAATTCATATTTTTGGGATGTGTTGTCGGCTAAATATAACACTAGAACACCAGATTGAGTCATTTAGCAGCCACTCAATTCCTCTGTGACAGCTAGAGCAAGTAAAACATGATTCAAACTGAAACACTTGTGATTCTGAGCACATTTGCACAGAGACACACCAACTGGTACGCTATTGTCCATTATCATTTCTGCTTTGTATAAAATAAAAAATGCACACCGCCAATCATTTTGCTATGCAGAATTTTCTTAATCCTATAAATTTGTGTGTGTGTGTGTGTGTTTCTATGTGATATATGCAATGGACCCTGGTGAATTAGAAAAGCAGTGTTTATCCATTAGAAAAAAAAATCACTGTAGATACAGCCAGTGTTAATGAGCGTTAACACAGATGGGAACCTCTAAAAAATGAGAAACGATGGATTTGCTCCAGCTTGCCGATGCTGCGGGCCCTATTTGCTTTCAGGGCCGGTGAAGTGTCAGTGGTTTAATTTTATAGTGTGTAGTTTTCCCTGATTTCCCTCCGGAACCGAGCACTGAGTGCCGAGAATGTGAAACATCTGCCGCCACTCACACGGAGATACATATAAAAACCATCATTCCTATCAGCACTAGCTGCAATGGAGTCAAGGAAGAGAGCCAAGCGCACATTAGAATAGCGGCCTTTTTTCCCTGTCTGATGTTGACTCCTGGGATTGGCAGTCAGAAAAGCTATTAAATTATCCTCTGTTGCCACAGCATTTGTAGCATTTCAAACACGGGCCTTGAGGCGATGCTTGCTAAAAGTATGGTATCAAATGTGTGCAAGTGTTGAGAAAGCCTGCTGTCAAACCAGGACTGCGGAGCCCGGCATGATCTTATTACTGTACGTGCAATCTGGCAATACTATTACTTCACATTAATGTATTATATAGGACATTAAGTCAGCACCAGCTTTCTGTGGGAGCATGAAATGTGTCTGCATTACATGCACTGCAAACAGTGATGCAGTGAATGGTACATCCATCTCAGCTCAGGTTAGCTACCCTTTTTTTTGTGGCTTTTTTCCCCTCTTTTACTTGGCCAATTACCCTACTTTCCGAGCCGTCCCGGTCGCTGCTCCACCCCCTCTGCCGAGCCGGGGAGGGCTGCAGACTACCACATGCCTCCTCCATTACATGTTGAGTCGCCAGCCACTTCTTTTCACTTGACAGTGAGGAGTTTCGCCAGGGGGACGTAGCGTGTGGGAGGATCAAGCTATTCCCCCCAGTTCCCCCTCCCCCCTGAACAGGCACCTCGACCGACCAGAGGAGGCGCTAGTGCAGCGACCAGGACCACATCTGGCTTCCCACCCACAGACATGGCCAAATGTGTCTGTAGGGACGCCGAACCAAGCTGGTGGTAACATGGGGATTTGAACCGGCGAGCTCCATGTTGGTAGGCAACAGAATAGACCGCTATGCTACCCAGATGCCCTAGCCACCCTTTATGAACTGTTCTAAATCAGAAACACTTGAAAAGACTTTGCCAGAAACATTGATGGAGAAAGAATTGGGGTTTCATCCAACCTTATATTCGTTTTGGGGGTGGGTTCACCTGACATCAATCAGCTGCCGTTTGCAGATGATAGTTAACTCGTATGTACTCAAAAGCTTTATATCCATTAAAAAAAAAAGCTCCACCTTAAAGTCATCCTATAAAATCCTCGAGTTTATAACAGACATGCCATAGCTAAAGTAACTGTCATTTTCTTTTTCGATTTTGGGATGAAATGTTGATAACCGTCCTTTTCTATTGTATCACAGATATGCATGCTTTAAGGTTTTTCAGCCTTAGCACCAGACTTGCAACACTCACCTGGAGAGGTAATGTCACAGAACCCCAGTTCTGGAAAAAAGAAAAGAAATAAAAAGTCAAGAAAAAAAGAGAGAGAGAAAATCCATTCTGATTCTATAAACAACTTTAATCATGTCATTGCTCCCCTAGTCAGATTGTTGTTGTTGGGGGTTTATTGCTTTATGATTGTATTTCTTGATAGTTTTGTCTGCTTCTCTATTTGTTATTTATCTGGTGTGGGGTTTTTTTCCACTGAGGGTATGTATTTCCTACTCCAGTGCAGAATTGAAGTCATTTGGTCTGTCATGTCCGCTCTCATTTCTTGCAAATCAGAAGACAGAGGAGCCTGCAAGTCATTAGATGAGAATGGAGCAATAGACTGTGAAATGTAATGTATACAGAGAGAGAAACGCAAACAATGACCTTTGCAGTGAAAATAGAATGAAAATGAAGGTTAGAACAGCTCTGTAGATTTTCTGGCTGTATGCCCTTGTCTTGTCTGTCTGTCTGTCTGTCTGTCTGTGTCTCTCTGCTCAGGCTATAATGTGCTTAATGGTGTAATGCCTGTATTTCTCTCCGTCTGTCTGTCTGTCTGTCTGTCTGTCTGTGTCTCTCTTTCTGTATGTCTGTCTGTCTGTGCCTTTCTGCTCAGACTATGTGCTTAATGGTGTGCTGTCTGTCTGTCCATCTGTCTGTCTGTCTTAGGCTATAATGTGCTTAATGGTGTGCTGTCTGTCTATCCTACCTTGTTGCTCTATAAATAACTTAATGTCTCTCTATTTGTCTGTCTGTTGGCTTCATTAACTTTATGTCATTAACTTTGTAGTGATGACATCAAGCATGTTCATCATTCTGTCTGTCTGTCTGCTTAGTTGGTAGACCCAGTCCTTTCTTTCTTTCTTTCGTTCATTTATTCGTTCGTTCTTTCTTTCTTCCTTTTTCTTTCTTTCTTTCTTCCTTTCTTTCTTTCTTTCTTTCTTTCTTTCTTTCTTTCTTTCTTTCTTTCTTTCTTTCTTTCTTTCTTTCTTTCTTTTTTTCTTTCTTTCTTTCTTTCTTTCTTTCTTTCTTTCTTTCTTTCTTTCTTTCTTTGTGTTTGTTGCCTTTATTTCTGCCTTCCAGCTCGCTGTCTACCTATCCATCTGTATTCATGACTGTTTTATGGGTGTTTGTCAGCCTCTCCATCTCCCCTCCTACTGTCTGTCTAGCTGTCTAGATGTCTAGTTGTTTGTAACCTTTATGTCTGCCTTCAAGCATGTCCATCTGTTTGTCTGATCATCCGTTCCCGTTCCTTTTTTTCCAGCCAGGTCTCTGTTTTTTGGCTGATTCTGCGGCTGGACATCATGTCAGACTCATAGCTCAGCCAAGCACCATGCCCTCTGGAACCGTGGGATATATCACAATGGGCTGCCATGCTTGAGGTTGCTCCCTTGTCTTTGGCTCACGGTTCTGGCCAAATGCAATTTGGGGTGAATTTTTCCCACTCATTAAAAAAATAAGCTCTATTGGAGGTCCAGAGATGTGTTAGCAAATGTCAAATTGGTCATGCTGCAGATTGGGGGAGGAAAAGACAAAACAAATAGACAGCTGGTTCCAATTATGGTTTTACTAGGCGCTGATGGGCCTGTAATTACAGGATTAGAGACGTGTAACTGCACACAGTTTTGGGTGCTGCTCTCCAAGTCTGTCTGGAGAGGCAGCGAGAATGGCTTGGCTGAAGCCAAAACAGCTCAAACACTCATGTTTACATATAACAGCAGCAGGCTCTCTTAACGTCACTCACTGTGTCCATTGGCCAGAGATCTGCTGAGGCAGCAGCTGTGACATTTTGAGGGTTCTCTCATTGTGAGCGTCACATTGAAAAACCAAAAAAAAAAATAACACGTCAACGAGTTGTCTAATCTTATATTCACTCTTGAAGTGGTCCCCCTCTTTTCTCAAAGTGAGAAGATGGGATGAGGTTTTAGGAATTTTCCAAAAGTTAAAGGAAGAACCAGTAGGATTTTCCTAAAAACCTAAAAATGTATAGACTCATACAAAAATAATCTCTCTCAGTCATCACTTATGACCCACTAGATGTGTGTAGCGGTGTCTGTATCTGCAGAGACCCTGTCCTCTGTCTGTATTTTCATGTTTCTGTATACGTGATGTTTCTGGGCATTAACCTTTGGCGAGTGGGTGTGTAGCCCTGAGCCAATAACAGTGCGGGGGGGGCAGGACTCTATAAAAACATAGTGACCAGATCTTAAGCATTATCCAAGAGGAAGCTGCGACAATGGCGGACGCAGCGCCGAAAAAGTGCAAATATAGTGAGACAAAACGCCAAGTGGACAAAGCTGGTTCCAAAACGAGAGTGAACCTGGGGCTGACTTTCACCCGCTGGCGAGCACTGAAGGAGAGGATGGGGATGAAGAGCGACGTGGAGCTGGCCTGTACACTGGGATGCGTTCTGGCTACTGCGGTCAGGGGGCGTGTCCTTCTGGTGACGCTGAGCCGGGGAGGAGGGGCCAACTTTGAATGGCGTGTTTACAAACCGCAACCGACAAATCCTACTCATTCTACCTTTAAAAGAGACTTTCTCATGCAACAAGTGTGGTGATCTGGTCTATTTGAAGGTACTGCCACTTTCTTCAAGCACATTTTTGAAACAAGTGGTACTGCACTGGTGACACACTCTCACCTTACTGGTTGATGCATACATTGCTATTTTATGACTGGAAAGTGCTACATAGTGTAAGTCATCATATAAGAAGCTCAGCCAATCAATGATGTAGTCAAAGAGTCAATCCAATAAATCATAACGTAAACAAAGCTAAAGGATAAGCAATGGTGTTTAAACACTGGCTGCTGTACCACAATTACAGAATCTTTTTCAACATGAGTTTTTCCTTGAAGCAGTCCTAACAGTTAAGAAAGAGAGTCAGGGTTGTTGGTCAGACTGAAGTGTCCTCATACGTTGTGTGCGGAGGGGACAGAAATATCTGTAGGGCTCTTGTGTTCTCATGAGAACCAAAGGCTGCACTGGTCTCTGTCAGTAGTACTAGCCAGGAAGTAGCGTGAGCTCTCTGCATGACCAGAGTTAGTGTTCATGGACACAAGATAGGGGCATGGAGGCCTCTTGCCAACAATGAGTCGTTATTGATGGTGGTGTCACTGTCTTTTCCATTCTCTGACTTTTTGATTGTATTTGGGTGTGTGTACGTGGTTATGTCTATGTGCAGATATGTCTGTGTTATTTCTGTATGCATGTGTGTGCAGTGATGGCTTTGTGGGGTGTATATGAATACACGTATACACTCTGCATACATTTCATATGCATGTGTGCTGTATTTATTGTATGCCTGTGTGTGTGAGCATGATGCAGATCCATTGCATTGTGCAGCCTTGGCTGACCGGCTGCCTGTATGTGTGCGGGAGATGGACCGTCCTTTGACAGTGCCTCTAGCTCTCGGAGGAAACCCCGGTGTACCCATCACCCTTTGGGCAGCGGACGCCACTTCATGTTATCCGCCTGGATCAAGTCAGTGGAAGCTCTGGCAACTTCATCCCACGATCCCTCTGAAGGCGACAAAGAGCTGCTTGAAAGCATATGCTGATTGTGACACATGGTTGTACTGACACACATATGTGTGGCCATGCGTTCATACAAACATCAGCCCTCCACTCCCCCAACTGCCTTAAATTCACACCAAAGCTATGCATGCAAACACCCATCCATGCACAAAAGGAAACATGCATATAAAAACAAGCAACAGATAAACATGTTTATCTGTATCAGAACAACATCGGCAACAGCACAAACAACGCAAGGACCCGCCGCCAACCTTGACGTATGTGCATTAGCTCCAAAGGCAAGTTTTCCCCCGTCCACATCTCCAGTTAAGCAAATCACCGTGTCCCGAACAGCAGCACATATTCCCTCAACATCCATCTGACTGCAGCCACAACTGTACTATAGCACCCAGCTGGATTAAGTCCAACATCAAACATATTAGATTTGACTGGGTCAAAGTGGTGGCTGCAATCTAATTAAAGCTAATGTATTTATATTTCCATTGTGCACTGCTGATTGCAGCCTCGGCGGAGTGGAGTAGGGCTAACAGTGACATGGTGAAGCCGTTGTTTGGGCTGTTCAGATGCTCTCTGTAATTGAGGGCACCGAGCTAGCTCGCCCAGGTAGGTTTTTGATTTTTTGCAGCGAAACAGACGCAAGTAAATATAACCAGCTGTCTAAGGAGCACTCTTCTGGGCTGAGCTGCTCCACTTTGGTGTTTCATTCAGTGTGCTTCCAGTGCACGGTGCCCGACTCATTTACGTGTTTGGGATGTGTTTTCTCTCTAATTGCATATACCTCTCAGAATACTGATCGTGTTCGGCACTCTATCCCATTTCCATAGTGTAAACATGCTTGCTCACTTTGTGAGGTAGACAAATTTCCTTTTTATTGTGATGGAGAAGAGTCAATTGGAGTCTTAACTGCAGAGGCTGGAGAGAGATAGAGTGACCCTCGTCCCAGCCCTTTAAAGCACAGCGTTGACGCTTTTGCACGGTAACTGTCTTCCTTTTCCCTCTATTTCATTCACCTGTAAAACATAGCTATACTTTACAGGCTTGTTACTGCCACGGGGTTAGTCTTTTATTTATTAGCCTGTCCACAGTGAATGGATGGGCCTCTGTCTCTGATGTGAACCTCTTGAAGTGAGCTTGATTTCCTGGTTGCTTATATCAGGGCTGGACAGGAATGCTAATGCTATCAGACAATCAGTCCCATGCCTTTGGGTGGATAAGACCGATGCTGTATTTGTGTGTGCGTGTTCGAGAGAGAGAGAGAGAGTGAGCGAGAGAGAAGAAAAAGGAGACTGGCAGTGGAATTGCTCCCTCATGCATCCTTTCCTGTTAAATAGCCACCTTGACTAACAGAGTCATGTCAATTTGTTTCTGCTTATGACCCCAGGCTGCACAACCATTACATTCTTTATTAACTCGAACAGATTAGCTGATTGAGATTTCAGAAAATGAAATATAGCTATTTCTTAATATTATCATTACATCCTCTAAAGGGCTATGGTTGAGGGATAAATTACTGGGGTAAGGTAACCCTGCAGTGTCAGGGGGGGTTTGGTGGTTTTTGGTTACCACTGAGCCCTGGTGCACTGAACTCCAAGATAAATGATAAAAGGGATGCTAATCTCCAACTGCACGGCACCGCGGCTCATTTCCATAGCGGTCTCTCCCACTGAAGCGAGATCAGATCTGAGCTGGCACAGAACAGTTGTTTCCATGTGATATGCCCTTCTGCCCGCTGCACCATAATGGCGGTCTTGCAATAAGGAAATACTTTCTGATTGCCAGTAGTTATCCTGCAGCGTCTCAACGCTCGCTCTCTCTGATGGTGTGCGTGGAGCCCATTCAGTTACGCCGCCGAGTTTGTCTTGATTTGGACAGGGAGGCTGGGGATGGAGGAGAGAATAAAAGAGAAGGGATTTTTAGTGCACTCTCTGTTCTCTGTGATAATGAATGCTTTGTCAGGGAGAATCCATCAACGGTCACTGTGGGGGGAGGAAATGTCAGGGAAAGTTATGGTTTGTTGGCTTTTAACCCACGTGGCTCAGCCCTGCAAAGTAATTGAAGTACAGAAAATGTCATGTTGTTGCACTTCATCTATTTGTATAGCTGTCTCGCTGGATAAATAGAAATATTGCTCCGGCAACACAACAAACAACAAGCACAGTGTCTTTTTAAATCTGCAAAAGTGTGGGTGGAAGGTTGATGTACCGTACAATACACCCGTTGCACATCCCCAGTGTTGCGAAAGTAAATAAATAAATAAATAAAGGAAAGTATCGATTTCAACTTGCTCTTCTGTTTGTGTGCTTTTATACTTTTGTGCTTTTCTCAAAAATAGCTCCTCTCTTTGTCAATTTCGTATTGTGGAGAATCTGAGTGAAAAATCAGTTTGCAGATTGTAGCCTAGGTAAAAACAGGCTGGTATCTCTTTGATATGGGCGGAGAAGGGATGAATAGTTTGCGAGGCATGAAAGAGGAAGATCTGTGAATGCGGCGTGAACTCTCTCGTGTGTTCCTCAGCGACAAAGAAAAGTAAATGGGATGCTGAAACTGCTTCAGTCTCCCAAGTATGATGATTATTTCTTGTTCGCTAGATTTTACAAAACTCCTCTAACAGAAAAAAAACAGTTCATTGCAAATTTTAGAAAATTAGTATAGTTCATCCATTTTGCAAAAACATAAAGCTATGTTGAATGTACATTTGGATATCGCTAAGATATAGAGGATGGGATCTCTGAAAGGAATATCTTTTATGTGAACTAAGCATTTACAGCACCCATTACAGTTCAGTTACCTAGTATCTCACTATATACGCCGCTGTCAATTTAAATTTTCTTTGTTTTTTTTAAAAATTTTCCCCCTTCCCCCCCCAATTGTATCGGGCCAATTACCCCACTCTTCCGAGCCATCCTGGTTGCTGCTCCACCCCCTCTGCCGATCTGGGAGGGCTGCAAAGTACCACATGCCTCCTCCGATACATGTGGAGTCGCCAGCCGCTTCTTTTCACCTGACAGTGAGGAGTTTCACCAGGGGGATGTAGCACATGGGAGGATCACGCTACTCTCTCCAGCACCCCCCCCGCCCCCAAACAGGCGCCCCAACCGACTAGAGGAGGCACTAGTGCAGTGACCAGGACACATACCCACACCCAGCCTCCCACCCTCAGACACGGCCAATTGTGTCTGCGGGGACTCCCGACCAAGCCGGAGGTAACACGGGGATTCAAACCGGCGATCCCTATGTTGTTAGGCAACAGAATAGACCACCACGCCACCCGGACGCCCCAATTTAAATTTTGTATTGCATCGATGAATCACATCTTTCAGATGGTTTACATCCCAGTTTAAAACAAACCCTTTTATCAAGGTCCCTGGTAGAGCTGAGCAGTATATCTGTGTAATTTTGATATCATGATGCGAGACTAGATATTGTCTTGGATTTAGGTTGTTGTAATGTTGTGGTCTCACAAAATTGACATTCCCTGGTTTTAAAGGCTACATTACAGTGAAATGATACCTCTTTCTGAACGTATTAGACTGTTTTGGCTGTGTGAAATGGAAAAAAAAATGAATGCTCATCATATCCACATTGCTAGTGATCATTTCTCAACATGTTCTGGTTTGTAAATGCCTTATGAAAGCACCAACAGTCAAACATATTGTGATATTTGATGTTGTTGATATCTGCCCGTGCCCTAGTCTGTGGCTTTCTTGGTTTGATTATAATGTTTCATGTTGATCGAACTTCTGACCAGTATATCCACCCATGTCTGGTGGAAGACCTGCAGAAGTTGCAGGGGGGAAGGGGGGGGCAGGCAGATTGGTACACTGAGACCCATCCTAATTGGCGAAGCTCTGCCTATATATGTTGTCTAGTGATCCATGGATGGACCTTTCCTCTTCAGTCGGAGGTAGCCGGGCTTGAGTGACACCTCGTCCGGGTTGGCGGACTCTGTGCACCCTCAAACTGATCAACCTCTTTAGCTGTTCAAGCATGGCCTCTCACATAACCTCCTTTTCCCTCCAGCCTGCCTCATTCCAATTCTGAGGTCAGAAATAAACGTCAGTGTCGGTCCAGCCGGGCTCCTGGAATCCAAGCTCTGTCCATCGCTGCAGGACCGACATTCTTTATATGAGTAATGGGAGAATGTGTGAGGCCTTATCTCCCATCCATCCCAAGCATTGTTTAACTACCCTATCCAAACAATGTAAACGCTCCGAGTCAGAGTTCACTAGGGGTCGCAAATGGTATTTCTTGACTCTGAGAAAAGAGCCGCAAAAAGTAGCATCATTTCAGAATGATCTCATCCCGTCAAATTGAGGGAGAAAGAAAAAAAAACATGGCTGGGAAAGAACAACCGTAGTTGCTCCAATGGAACTGTCATGGCCGGCGCCGTCATGTCATCAGAGCGCTGAGCACCCTATCTGTTTGCATTCTGGTCCTGTATGTTGAGCATCGCACAATGATTTGATTCAAGTGTTATGATTGGAAGGATGAAAAAAAAATCTGCAATCTTGAGTAATTGTCCCCGGAATGAAACTGATTCACACCCAGCCGAGCATGAAATAACATTGGCAGATGACACTGCCTGTTGTGCTGTTACTGTGCATGGAGCACAACATGTTTCTAATAGGAATAATCAGCACCTTTTTCCAGTTAGAGAAACACACACACACACACACACACACACACACAACCATACTTTTAGACAATCATTAGATGCAAACTGTTGCCAAGCTGAGTCTGTTACAAAATGAATTAATCCCTAAATATAGCTCACAGCGAAATATGTGATTTTTTTTCTCAAATTCCTTATCCTGAAAATTAGCGATTTTAGCTTCAGTGTGCAGATTAATTAGGATTGTGAATGTTCTCATATTGTTATGTGCCCACAATGCACCAGGTGCTTTGATGAGACATGTTCCAGTTTTAAAGTAATGATTGTTGTTTTTTATTTTTTTATTTTTTGTGAAGCTATCTCCCAGTGAAATGTAAACAGTTTCAGTCCAAACAACGCCCCGAAAAATATTTATATGTACTCTCACAAAATGACATTAATGTCAAATTGGTATGAAATATTATTGCAATTATTATTGTACTGTTCTAGCTCACAAAGCAACAAGATTTAAGATGCCACGTTCCTCTGTGCTTCTAAAATACTGATCAACAAATGGCTGTTTTCCTAAAATAGATACATGCCATTTTTGATATTAAACTCTTGAAAAATGTGCTGAATGAAATGCACTGATGGACCAGGAGGGACATTAATTTTGGGCTGCCTCATTCTGCTGTATATTTCCCCAGTCTTTCAGGATGCAAACTAGGCTGTGCATTTTAGCATCTACAGTACACACAGCATTACCCTGGAATCTCCATTAGAAGAAAAAAAAGAGTGTGTGCTTTTAAATTGATTGCAGTGTGTAGTGCCCTTGAGCACTGATGCAGTGTCTGATCTAAAAGCATATCGTGCACTTTCAAAATAAATCTGACTTGACTGCCACAGTATTGGTACTGTGGTCCCTATCCAGGAATATCACGGCCACATTCTTGATATATGGCCCTAACATTTAGAAATTGTGCTTTATAGTCCGATGGCCTACAGTGGTGGGTGCCAGGTCTGGTTCTGCGAGAACCCCTATCGGTCTCTCCACCGAATAACACTGTAGTCGAATGGATTTGTGCAGGCTCTGGGCTCATTAGTAAACAGGCTGACCTAATTCTGAGCCCCTGCCTTAAGCCAGTCAGCCTAGAACCACGGAGCGGTGAGAGCTCCTCCCCTGAACCTTCAACAACTACATGGAGTGGGCATTAAGCTGTACCCCCCCCCCACCAACCAACCCCATCTGTCTATTTTTTTCCCCATCCATCCGACTGTCAGAGCAATGATAAATGCTTGTTGGAAAGAGAGGCTGCATGTTGGTGTATACGATGCAAGCATAGATTATGCTCCCTCGGTGACGATCAATAGCCCTGATTGACTTTGCTTGAGAAAAAAAAGAATGGTGAGCTGTGCTTTGAACAACTAGACCTATGCAGATAGATTCATTTGACTCTGTGGAATCGCACAGAGTGAATGCGACCACCTCCCTGTTGTGCCCATTTCCTTTGCAAGACTCTTCCCATAGCATTTGTTCTTTTATCAATCGGCGAAGAGTGACAAGCTTGTGAAACAAAGATTACAAGGGACGGCACAAGACCCAAACTTCACCTGGAACCCTTTGTGGCAGAGAAGCCATGCTGTTGATGCTTTTACCCAAAGCGTCTTATAGTTCCACTTATGCCACCAGTTTGGTGATGGGTAGCACCAATGGGAAACAGACCCATAACACTGGCAGTAGTGATATTGCCATACAAAGGGAGCAGAACCCCTAACCCAAGCAGTCCTACCCAGTGAACCATACAGCACCACAGGATACTCTCTCATCTGTAAATATTGTGAATTTGAGAGGTTTCAGATTAGCTGCTTCATCTGTTGCACATTGGCTTGTTTAATGTGCACATGGCGAGGTACACTGTATCTCTATCACCCTGCCGTGAGAATGGGCTGAGTCCCATGAGCCCTCAGTGCAGCTTCCCCGTTGTCTCTCTGCTGGAAATTAGTGGGAGAGGAAATTAAGAACAAGGTTAATTAAGAGTGAGTTCAAACTAGGGTTTCCAATCGCTGCAGCTTGCACACTGAGAGGCACATATACCGTTAGGTTTGATGGGGGAAAAGAGAAGGGCAGATGGAGAGCTACTAAAAAATGGTCAAAACAACATGAGTGGCTCATTATTCTTCTAATTTTTATTTTTTATTAGAGTTCTTCTTTTATTAGACTGGAGTGCATGTATACAAAGGATATGACGTAGGAGTCCCTTGAGCCACACAGCAGGGCTAGTGCTCACACAGAACCCAACTCAGAGGAAAAAACAAAACAATAAACAAACTTCAGTATATACGATTTTTTTGCTTGAATTTCACTCCAAAACATATCTAAATGTGATCAACTGAACTCGCTCTACCAAGACCACATTTCATAAACCAGCACAGTAGCAGTTTAAAGTTATTCCATTCTAAAGTTTCACAGTGAGCCTCGCCCTTCCAACCAATCAGAGAAGCTCAAAGGGAAAGGGCGGACTTCATGGCTGTCAATCAACTTTGTGCATGCAATTCAATGAAAATAGCACTTAAATTGATCTGTAATCTATAGGCTACGAGAAGGAAACTACTTCACAGGGACAATGGGCCTCATTCATGAAACTATCCTACAAGTACAAAAGTGCTTCAGAACAATGTTGGTGTATCTAAGATTAGCTGAAACCATTTTTTTTCACGTGCATAGATTATCCCCTGCGATACATCGCACAGTCTTCATGGCAGCACTATGGCTCATGGGCAGAGGAAGGGCTGTTGCTTTGAAAATATCAAAGTTTCCCTTCATGATGAATGGATCACCTATTGCAAAAGTACAAAAGGGCTTCACAGCAACAATGTTGGTGAGCAACAACACACGTGTTGCCAGTTATGATAAGCAGACTCATGCACGAGCTTGGATCTGGTTTGGAGGAGGGGTTACGATAGGAAAGAGGAAGCAGAGAGAGTGGGGGTGGATTTTTTTTTTTTTTGGCAGTCTATTTTCAAAATCTAGCTCACTCTTGCTCAGTTCTGCAAAGTATATTCATCCATCCATCCATTATCCAAACCGCTTGTCCTGCTCTCAGGGTCGCGGGAATGCTGGACCCTATCCCAGCAGTCATTGGGCGGGAGGCGGGGTGACACCCTGGATAGGCCGCCAGGCCATCACAGGGCCTATGTAGACTATGTAGGGACTTCTTATTCCAATTCCACGTGATAACTATGTTTTTGAAGACAATATAACAGTATAAACATACATCTGTGTAAGTATGTAGTTACATTTCCAAAGTATATTGTAGCTTTAAAATGTTTTTAATGGCAGTGCCAATGAAATAGTCAACTCATCTTTAAAATTGACTTTCAAAAAAGATATCTTATTCATTTGAGCTCTTCAATTATCTGCATAGTCATATCAGCTCTTTATTTTCAATTATCGGCATGAATTTGATCAATCTTCTGTGTTTTTACCCCTCTAATGCCTGAATGACTGACACCCACCTAAAATGCACCCATGCCCCTAACAATGCCCTAACTCTCCCCAACATCCAATCCCATTTTAGTATTTCCCTGGTTTTCAAATACTAGGATTGCTGATAAAACTCACTTCCACAGCAGCAAGTCTATCCCAGTTTTTTTTCTTTTTTCTGAAATGCCCACGTTCACATACACTCAGTTAATCCCAGCATTTTAAGTAAATCAGACCCTATCCTGCACTTTGATCACCCCTGTATCATCACCTCCTTCTTCATAATGATCTTGAAAAAATGCTGAGTGGACTAGATTTTTTATTGTGTTGCACATTTTAATACATATTTTTTTTAATACTTTGTAGCTACAACACAATAGTCTCAAAAATCTCGCCTAAATCTCACAACCCACGAGCTCAGTGTTGCTATGCGAGAAATAGTCTGCAAAGCATCCAGTGAGAATCGATTGAAACTGGCTGCTGAAAGCCGGTTCAATCAGCGAACTATGGGGAGATGATGATGACAATGAGCTGCTCTGCATCTTGAAAACTATGATGGCTGCACAAGGAGGGGTTAGGCTCGATGTTGCTATAGAATTAATTTTTTATCAGAAGTGGAGTTCATTACTTCATTGAAAAATGAGGGAAAAATGCATTGAAAAACATAAGCATAATATCTAGTTACATGGACTGACCTGTTAATGATAGTGTTGACTACTAGCTGACCAGCATGTCTGGAAATGTGGAGTTCTGGTTGTACGTCATGGGGCTTGCGGCTCAGACTGGTTAGAGGCTGATCCAGTCACCTTCAATATTGGTCTGTACCCACAAAAGATGCCCCTAATACCAAGGAATGCCTCTTGAGCCTCGCCAGACCACAATAAGCAAAGTGAAATTTGTTGTCTGGCGTTGTGGGGCTGTCCTGGTGCAACAGAATAAGGGCAAAGCCATCCAAATCAAAGATGAAATCAAACTCAAACATTTGTGGGTCTGGATTAAGTTACGTTGTATTTCACATTTTGCAAACGTATCCATCTAACAATCTTGCTAAATCCAGTTTGCTACAAACATTTGGGATGACAAATGTTAACATTAATCTCATAATAATCTGTGCATTTACATCCAAGAGAGGGAGAAATATTTTCCTTGTCTTCAACCATGACCTGCAACAATACTGTGGTTGAATCAGTACATTGCACCACTTTTTTTTGGGTCTCTGTTAGCGTCACTAACATTGTTGTGGTCTTTAAATCGCCTTGTATTTCTGCTTCATTCTTTTTAACTCTTTTTGTGAATAAAATTTGCCGTCTGCTTTATACCATACTCAAAATACTGAAGTTTTTCTACACCCTCTTCTTGCAAATTGCTGAGTTTCCTCCTTTGACCAAATACTGACGAGTATTTCGATCTTGTCAGTTGTTGGAGTTATTTAAAGATGAAGTTTGATCTGTTCACCACAACTAGCTCCACCTCATGGGACTTTGAACTTGTCTTGAATAGCATACCCTGAGGTGGTGCTAAACTTTACCGCCATGCCCAACTTTACCACCCCATGCCCAGCTGGCCTCGCAGTGTTGAAGTAACTTACTCTACACACTCTCACCATCCAATGTATATCGGTTGCACTCAACTGTCCATCAGAGCTGTTTAATCACTTACAGTTACAATGGAACATTTCAACAGTTTCCTTCCAAATATCTCATCTAATGCATTCTCCTTTGGCACCGTGAGCTCAATACACAATCCAGTGTTTCTTCAATCCAACAACCATTTCTGGCCCTGCACTCACTGTTTCCTGTGGGATCATCAGCTGCTCCCCAAAATGTACGAAAATTTGGTATTCTCTGCCCATCCCTAGCTGTCCACACGGTCGCTCTTCATAGTTTAATTAGTGCTCATCACTGTGTGATGATTATGCATTGGAGCTGCTTTGTTCAGTAGGTTAAGTGCATTGGAAATTGATGGTGGTACGAAAGCCCAACTATGCAGATCTCTTATCTCGTTCTGTTTAATTGATTTGGCAATTACATTACATTTCCCAGTCTCCCTGCATGAGTGTGCATGGGTGTGCATACTATATACGTATACACACACACACACACACACACACACATATATATATATACATACACACACACATAGACACAGACACACACACACACACACACACACACACACACACACACACACACACACACACACATATATATATAACCCATATGACACATAGGGCTAATAGTCATTGATTTAGAGGTGTAGTGACATGCCGCTCCTTAAGGGGCGCACTATGCAACTCGCTAGGGTAGAGACTGCTACACGCAGTCGTCATTTTTTTCCTCTTTTCTTTTTGTGAACATCCTGGAAATTGTGCTCTTGAACCCACGACTGAATTTTATTATACATAGCCTCAGAAAGTTAGAGTATTGACATTTTTTGATTCTGAAAAGTGTTATGTATAATCAGAATCTCATCTGTGAGCTTACGAGACGAAGGTCTGTCGAGTTTTAAGTATTTGTAACTCTGGTGAGTAAAGCAGGTTTTTGTGCTAGCTAGCTTATTGCTAACCACTGAAGGGAAAAGATAATGCTGGGTCATATAGCTGTTAAGATACTCTTCATAAAACCAGTCGGGGTTATAAGAATGTCTAATGTTTGAATAGTTCGTACTTTGGTACGTATTGTGTCATTGTGTCATGTTGAATGTTTTAGAAGATGGCTCACGCCAATAGTTAGCTAGTGCTAAGCGCTAGCTTAGTCAGTGAAGCATTGGGGAGTTGTGTAGCATTAAAGATGCGTGGCGCTTATCCTGTTGACGTTAAAGCCATGCAGTTTAAGTGGTTAGCGCACTTAAATGATTTGTATTGAGGCTACACTGTGATTGCACTGATTTTGTGTAACAGAATTATATATATATGTAGTGATTAAGTAATGTAATTGCAATTCATATACATGTTAATGGAAAGCATATTGTAAGATGTTCTGAATGAAAAGAAATTAATGAGATCTCATGTTAGATACAGATATAGAATGAAATACTTACTATTCTGCACTATTTGTGTAGATTGTTTTTTTTTAACTACCAGATAGAATTTGGAGGATTGTGATGGCGAGCCCAGCCCAGTGAGACTGTGGACGATCATAAAAGTGGTGGCCTACCGTAGGATCTGTCCCAGGAAACGTCTGACAAGCCTGAATCATTCATCCAGACACCAGATAAGAACTCATACACACTAGCCTATTTCCTCTACCAGGGTAGAAATAGTCATCGTTGAAGTATATTCAATACACACACGGATCAGGAACTGAAATCTTGGACCAACACATACACTCAAGGACTAGGAACTCAATTTTTCTTTCATCTCAAACTGCTAACACTCATTGAGAGTTGTGATTTGAACGAGGTTTTCTTTTGGTTTATTATTTTATTTACTTTAAAGAGCTCTATTTTGTTTTATTTCAATTCTTTTATGTAAAAGTCAGCGTTGTGTATATTTTGCTGTTGTGAGGCAATAAAATAGTCAACTGTTCAACTACACATCAACTCCTCTCGTGAGTTAGTCAAGGCAAACCCCTCACCAAACCTAGTTAGATGTTAGCGCCTTTACTCCTAACCCTAGTTTGCACTGGAGGCGCCACATATACATACACACATACACACACGCACACTTGCTTGCTTGCTGGTTGTCCATCGTGCCCGATGATGACCATCTTCTTCTATTTGTGGGTCCTTTGAGGACTCAGATAGCAGAAGATACCTGCGCAGAGATGGTTTTTAAAGTGGCATGGGGGGTGCGCTTCTCCCAACGCCACATGACTTGATTGTAGAGGAGATGGTTCCGATGGCAAGGGGGATCCCTAGATGACCGGCACCTCCACACAACTGCAGGGGGCTGACGGAAATCCAGTTTTTCGGAAACCGCCTCGAAGCGTACCGCCACAGCTCTCTTTTCTGTTGGGGTGAGCTCCCTTAGCCTTATGTCTTCCCAGACTCACCCACAAGGCAGCGGGGCAGTGGTTGATAGGTGCCAGGGCGTGTCCACCAGGGTGGGCCTGCACACCATATCTCTAGGGCCCACTGCTGCTCCGAGATCCCCTGCCAAGTTAGCCTGGGGCCGCAAGACCCCAGTTACCATGTGTGGCCACGGGGAGGCCTGGCAGGAGTCTTGGTGAAGGAGAGGCTATGTACTGGCAAGGGAAGGCTTACACGCTAGGATGCTACCCTATTCGCCACAAAGGCTAGCCAGCGGCAGCAAGCTAAGGGCAGGAAGGACACAAGCGGGTTGGAAGAACACATGCACCTTCCCTCCAACTACACACTGCTGCACTAGACGCATCACAACACCCTGTGTGTATGTACACACACACACACACACACACACACACACACACACATATAGTATATATGTATATGTGTGTATATCTATATATATATATATATATGTGTGTGTGTGTGTGTGTGTGTGTGTGTGTGTGTGTGTGGCAAAAAAACCCCACACACGTGTATTTGTGTGTGTATGTCAGTGTGTTTGTGTGTGTGCACCTATGAGTGTGTGTGTGTGTGTTTTTTTTGTGTGCCATGGACTCTTGTTAGAGGCAAACATGGCATCAGCCGAATCTGATATGACATATTTACAGCATGGCAAAGTGACCTTTGTAGGTACAATGAAAGCAAGTCCCTCGAGATTAGGAACATTTACTGAGCATCTTACTGTTGTTTACACAGTAATAGCGATTAGATATAGTGTGCATGTGCTCTCTTTTTAAAAAACAGATTTCTACCTAAACTTCTTCAGTCAGCATTTCAAAACCTATACAGAATTCACAGAATAATATCCTCAAAACTGAAACTACTTTGTAAAAACCCTTTCTTGTTCTTTTTTCTCCGTCTCATTGTACAAATAAACTCTCCATGTGTGACAAGTAGCCGTTCTACCGTTGGTTATCTGGTTACTGTTCCTCTGTGTGTCTTCTCTGACTCTCTTTTGAAGTAACAAACCACCAACTGATCTGGATCTCGGCTTTTTGAGGAACGGCCATCGTGCAGGTGGAACAACAAGGGATGCTTAGGAAAGGACCGGCAACCTTGTTCGCCCTCCGTTCTTAAGACTGGCAAGACTGGGGTGTACCAGCTGCTCCCAGTGCCCCCAGTGTGGGAAAGTCGCTCCTTGTCTAATGGAAAACAAACACGTCGGAGAGTGGCAGAGATAGCATGAAAGTGATTAAAGCGTGACCCACATTCTGTTGTGTCCCTGGCTTTTCACTGCTGTTGACTAATACAGGAGGGGACCCTGCTAATGAAAAAACTAAAGAGACATGGGACTGTAATGAAGACAAACAAGCTCATCCCAAAGTGCAGCTGGCATAGCCTTCCTTATGATGGGAGGAGATGGAAGTGCTTACCGTAAAATCAATAAGGCTGTAATATTGAAATCCTAACTATTTAGTTATGGTAACAAAAGTAAAAATATAATCATATTTACATGGAGTCTTTTTGCAATAGATAGGTAGATAGATAAGATAGATACTTTATTGATCCTGAGGGAAATTAAAGCATCATCACAGCTCACATAATCCAGAGGCACAATATCACAAATATACACAATATATAATATATACAATATCAAAAATACACACAATAGCAATAATATGCAAAAACTATAGGGAATATAAAGAAATATAAAGAACTATAGAATAGAATAAAGAAATGTATAATTATATGTAAAAGCAGGGTGCATCAAGAACATTGGTATAGGTATAAAAAATAATAAAATATAGCAGATGTCACACAGAAGAAGATTCAGCAGCATGTTCACATGTTCAGTTATTTATTGCACAGGGTGCAGTTATTCACAGTTATTGCACA
This sequence comes from Lampris incognitus, assembly GCF_029633865.1. Classification (NCBI taxonomy): domain Eukaryota; kingdom Metazoa; phylum Chordata; class Actinopteri; order Lampriformes; family Lampridae; genus Lampris; species Lampris incognitus. The sequence continues at coordinate 54,286,037 of NC_079214.1, read as the reverse complement.
GTTGTTGTACATTGCATGTAATAGCAAGCCGACAGATGTATATTGCATGAAAAAAATCTTATCTATAGCGGTACTGTAGAGGATATATGGGCCATCCTTTAATTAAATTATTACAGTGTGAGTGACAGTATGTAGTATTTGAATATGAAAAATATAAAATGGCAGTTAATGCCTTGACCACCCACTGCAGAGCTTTCTTGTCTACTGATGTGCTGTTGCTGTACCACACGTGAGATGCAGCTGGTCAGGATGCTCTCTACGGTGCATTGGTAGAAGTTGGTGAGAATTTTGGGGGATAGACGGGCGCTCCTCAGCCTCCTCAGGAAATACAGGCATTACCGGGCCTTTTTCACAAGGGCCTGGGTGTTGATGTCCAGGAAAGGTCCTTGCTGATGTGGACTCCAAGGAATTTAAAGCTGGAGACATGCTCCACTTTCACCCCATTGATGTGTATGGGGGAGTGGCTGCAGCTTCTAGACCTCCTGAAGTCCACAATCAGATCCTTCGCTTCTGCACATTGAGGACAAAAGTGCTGGTAGTGCACCATGATGTGAGGTGCTGAATCTCATCCCTGTAGGTCGTCTCATCACTGTTGGTGATACAGCCTATGACTGTGGTGTCATCTGCAAACTTAACTATTACATTTGAAGGGTGAGTTGGCAGGCATTCATGGGTAAAGAGGGAGAAATGGAGGGGGCTCAGAACATTTCCTTGAGAGGCACCTGTGCTTAGGGTCAGGGTGGAGGAGGTGTGGTCACCTAACGTAACAGTCTGAGGTCTGTTGGTCAGGAAGTCCAGGGTCCAGTTACAGAGGGAGGGGTTGAGGCCAAGGGAGAGGAGTTTGGTGGTTAGTTTGGCGGGGATGGTAGTGTTGAAGGCAGAGCTGTAATCTACGAACAGCATCCAGATGTATGTGTTGTTAAATTCAAGGTGGGTCACAGCAAAGTGCAAGGCAGTGGCAATGGCGTCCTCTGTAGACCTTTTGGGATAGTAGGCGAACTGATGTGGGTTGAATGTGGGGGAGAATAGTGTTTTTGGTGCGAGCCAGAACCAGTCTCTCAAAGCACATCATGGCAGTGGGGGTGAGTGCTATGGGTTGGTAGTCATTCAGACGTGTGGGTGTTGATTTCTTGGGGACAGGAATGATAGAGGTGGTTTTAAAGCATGCCGCGACTATGGATTAGGACAGTGAGAGGTTAAATATACTTGTGAGGTTATTGGTTATGATAATAAGGGAGGGAATGACATTTAGGTCATCAGATATTTCCTTGCTCCAAAAAATAAAAAATAAAATAAAGATTGTTCACGAGTCCCAAATCTCGAGTCCGAGTCGAGTCTCAAGTCTTACGATGACGAGTCTCAAGTCAAGTCTCAAGTCACTGTGCGTGTGACTTAAGTGCGACTTGAATCCAAGTCGCAAACTCGAGTCCCCGTCTGTTACAAATATGTTGTTATACACCCATGGATTTTTTTTTAACTCTCAAGATTGTCTGACAGTCAGAAGCAAAGCCTGATGGCTATTTGTAATTCCTTCCCCCTTAGGCAGCACAATGGCCCAGTGGTTAATACTGATGCCTCACAGCAAGAAGGTCCTGGGTTCGAACCCCAGACTGTCCCTGGTCCTTTCTGTGTGGAGTGTGCATATTCTCCCTGTGTCTGCGTGGGTTTCCTCCGGGTGCGCCGGTTTCCTCCCACCATCAAAGACATGCATGTTAGGGTTAATTTTCCTGGCTGTGCCCCTAAGCAATGGAAGAGCTGAAGTTGGTCCCTGGGCACTGCAGCTGCCCACTGCTCCTATACAACAGGATGGGTTAAATGCAGAGAACAAATTTTGTTGTAATCTTTACAATGACAAAACAAAGTGGCTTTATTCTTTCTTCTTCTAACATCTATTGCCTAACTTGCAACGAGCAATCATCCAGGATTGCAGACATCAGTGTTCAACAATTGGTGTCTAAATTCAGAGGTTACCCAGGTTCAGTTTGGATATATGTGTTAGCTTGGATATTTGTGTTCTTGTAGGTTTTAGATATGTGTTTTTGTCTTTGTGGTTGCACTGCTGTGGGCTGGGGGAAACGACATTTCATTTCATTTTGTGTACGCAATTACACGAAATGAAATAACAAATAAAATGTTTCTGATTCCTGAATAGTGTCATCAAGTCCTCTTTATAATTGTGTTATTCTATTTGTGTAATTGTGCAGGGGCGTAACTACCATATATGCAGGGTATGCAGCGGCATAGGTGCCCGTGATGATTTAGGGCCTGCCCTGCATGGCCAAATATGGCCAAGGCAGGCAGTGCGGCTGCACTGGGCCCCGCCCATGGAGGTCAATGGGCCCGTGGAGCGAGCCATATATACCCGCAAAAAGGCATCCTCCGTTATAGTTTTTCCATAAAGTAGTCTGTAGCAATCTGTAAACTAGGAAACACTATAAATAGTATAAAAAATATTCAATTAAATGAATGAGTGCTTCTTATTTTGGTATATTTGTCATTTTACATATAATATGCAATGATTGCTGGGTAATACTGCATGCATGTTGTTGTCCGATGTCAAGTTTAAATTCGATCATGTGATGAGACTATACGATAACCTACAGCTAGTTTAAATTAGACCAGTAACATTAACTAAACTGACAGCAAGCAGCATGGTGTACAAACACAAAAGCGGGTTTCAAAAAGAAAATTAAAAGAAACGGCAGAGAAGGAAACAGCTAAGCTCCCAAAAATAGTGTCTTTTTAAAAAAAGAAAGACGAGGAGGTGGAAAGTAGGACTAATTCAGCTGAGAAAGAGCCAACTGCACCTGCTACTGCAGTAGCTAGCAGCAGCATCAACGACAGCGCACCATCGGACATCACAGGAGATAGTGAGTGTGAGAGCGGGGACCATGTACGTGTTGGTGCGCTGTCACCATAATGTTTCTGTAGGCCTGTGTTGGTGCACTGTCACCATTATGTTTTCATCTGTGTTTAGAGGTATGCTGTCACCATTATGTTTTCATCTGTGTTTAGAGGTGGGCGTTATGGTGATCCGACTTATTACTATAGGGCCCACTTTTACCATCTTACATTAGGACCCGGTGCTGATTCGTTACACCCCTGATTATGTGATATAGGATTAGTGCAATTTAGTTTTGTGGTTTTTGCTAGCAGTAGGGTAATAATGTAGTAATTCGATTCTCTTTTTTTATTTCTATTCATATACTGCACTTTGTTTCTATTTGTCTTTGTTACTTCATTTTGATATTTGAGTGTTGTATTTTTATATTTATATAATTTAAAATGTTATGGCTATTTATTTGTGTTTTCCCAAATGTCTGTATAAAAATTACGGTTAGTGCAAAATGCTGCTTTTTTTTGTAGGCGGGGGGGGGGTAGACTCATATTTCTTTGTTGAGGGGGGAGGGCTGAAGGGGAGTTTGCCCAGGGTGTCATACGAGCTAGAATTGCCACTGCGTATCTCCCCTTCTCTGGTGCTCGAACTTGACGACCTGGTGTTTTTCCTGCCATTATAGTACTTTTGCACAGTGCCCAAGTTGACTGAATGGAAAGTATGGAAAAAAAAAAGTTTTAATATGCAGCTCTCAAGCTAAAAAATCTACCTAATAAAAATGTTTTGCCTGTCAGTCTGCCTGTCAAGTCAGGATACGCAGCTTCCTAGGCGGACCCTCGCTCAAAAGCAACCAAATCTAATATGAAATAACAGAGATCAAGCTATCATAATTTCAAAGCCCTCATTAAAAGACTGCAAATGACTTTAACCCTCATGGCTTTTATAATACAGAGGTGCCAACATTGCAAAGTTGAAAACCAGAACAGCAAGGGTGAAAAACCAGAATTTGCCCATATAAACCAGAATATGGTCATCGGTGGCGAAGTGAACTCGAAAAAAGTACCTCAGACCATTCTAAATGTATTGTTGTTGATTTATTTTTATTCATGGCACGTGTATTTGAAAAAGTCAAACAAGTCGGTGAATTAGGCTAGAACTACTACATTAAATACAAAAGTACGTTAAATTACTGCGTATTTGTTCCATTACAAGGCTTTAAAAAGCACAGTTCCTTTATTGGATGCCATTATACAATTTTCCAAGGTAAGTGAAAAGCTAACATTAGCTAACAGCTACTGTAATGTTTACGGATAGGTACAACCAGAGTGGTTGAAAAACAAAGTAGCGACACTCCCATAGGCTCCCATTGTAAAAAATGGTGGAGACTTTTCTGGCCAGCTTCCAGGTTATGGGGACCATGAATAGTTCCAAACATTGATATTTACAACATTGCTTTCCATTGCATATCAAGCCATTTCAGCGGTAAGGTGATAAGTTAGGAGGTAAGATTTTTGATAATTCACTCCATTTACTGCATTACCTGTCATTAGTATAGTAAATACCCGTTATTTTTATATGTGCTCAACATTAACTGTTCAATATTTTAACTTAATTATTGTTAACGTAATGACCGAACTAGGTCAGCTACTGGGCTAGCATGTTTGACAAATTTCTGTCAAATCAGTTTTTAATACATCAAGGAATGAAGGTTAACGTTAAGCAGGAATGTAGGTTTATGATTACAGGTTGTTAATACACCTGAATGAAATTATTATATGAATAAATGTATGGACAAGTAGGACTTTGGCTATCTGATACTTGCTAGTTAGCTCGCTAGTTTTAGACAAACTATGAGGACACTATATATAATATATTTAATTCAGCTATTTCCATTGGAGAACATCATATATTACAGTGTTCTGGTTATTAGCGGGTCTGTGATGGCAGTTTGCTGTACTGCTACCATATATCGTTTTGTTTCAGGTCCCGAAGAAGGAGATGGAGGTGTTGGGAACCCAGCTTCAGCACCTCAAACACCTCTCCAATACTCCTGGCCCCAGCTCAATGTGCTGCATCCTCCTTACATATACCTTGTAGAGGAATTTGCATTTACTGTGTTGTTTTGTAGCCTGGTGTGCCTGTATTGAAGCATATTTGTATTGCTTTTTTACAGTTTCATTTCCCCTCTTTTATTCTTTAGGCTATGGTGGTAACAGGGCCGAATTTTTAGTTAGTCACTCCTGGTAAGGTGTGCCTAGTACATGGAGACCTACCCTTACCGTACTCACACTCAATTTTGCCTTGTCATCATGTTTACATTGCCATACCATTAAATAAGTTCTTCTATTTATTGGAAACCTAAGTTTGTGTCAGCCTCTCTTTTATGTTGCAGGCTCACCAGCCAGGCTGTAACATATTATGATTGTTTTCTTGAATGCAATTTGTTGCCTTGTATTTTTTGAACTGCTGATCAAAATTGCTTATTTACAATGAGCAGTTATTAGTTATTGGTTTCATTGATTTTTTTTGTCATTATGCATGCTTACATTGTATGTGAAAGTCAGGGATCATATCCGGATAATATTAGGGATGTGTGGTGGAGCTAGGGTTACCACCTTCGTCTCATCAAAAAACTGGACACCCTTGTCTGGACCACTTAGAAAGCTTAAAATTAGAAAGCCTCATCTCTTTAGAAGAGCTTGAAACAGCAGTAAAAGCTCTCCAAAAAGGCAAGAGTCCTGGTTTGGACGTCCTACCTCTGGAACTGTATCTAGCCTTTTGGGATCAGTTAGGACCTCTTATATTGGGCTCTATAAACTTTGCCGTTGAACAGGGATTCATAGGGACCAGAGAAATGCACTCATCACCATTTTACTCAAGAAAGGGAAAGATCCACTTGAATGCTCAAGTTATCGCCCAATTTCACGGATTTTTCGAGATGTGAAGCTTTATGCCAATGTACTGGTTACTCGCATGGAGGCAGTAACTGGGAAGTTAATTCACTTTGATCAGACAGGATTCATGAAAGGGAGAGTAGCATCAGATAATGTTAGGAGGCTTCTACATGTTATCGAGGTCGCAGATACCATTCCAGAAGACTGTGCTGTTCTCTCTCTTGACACTGATAAAGCTTTTGATAGACAGGAATGAGTTACCTATGACTGGTCATGGAGAGATTCAGATTTGGGCCTAACTTCATCTCCATGATATAAATGCTATGTGGTCATGCTACAACATCAGTTTTCACAGGAACAAGTCAATCTCAACCCTTTGCTTTACATTGCAGAAGCAGATAGGGCTGTCCGCTTCCCCCTCTACTCTTTGCCTTGTCCCTAGAACTCCTGGCTCAGTCCATCAGAAAGTGACACAATATCTCCTATAACCATAGACCACTGATGATAGGCAAAATAGATTTATTTCATCAAACATCTCCACTATGGAATAACTATCACCTTCAGTCAGGTCGGCAGCCTCTTGCGTTTCCCTCATGGTCACAAAAATGTGTCTCCACTTTCAGTGATATTTTTAATAATGCTAGACTCCATTCATTCCAGGATATTAGGGAGGAATATGATTTACCGGGCACCGCTTTCTTTTTTTACTTGAGACTGAGATCTGCAATGAAAACATATGGGGTGCCCTGGAATGGGCTTTTGCCGGAGCACCCTATGGAGGAGTGGATCGGTCCTGGGTGGGGTTCTCGGGGGACAGTGAGGCATATATATAACTCTCTGCCTGATTGCTCTACTAAGACACTGGCAGTTGAAGGGATGTGGGCCAGGGAACTCTGCATTGTCGGTCTGGAACCAAATTGGGAAACGATATGGTCTAACGTAAGCAGTACCACTAAAAATCTTGTGCCTCAACTTATACACTATAAGGTGATTCACAGAGCATATGCTATACCCATCAAATGTTTTAAAATGAAACTAATTACCAGTCCTAACTCTACTCACTGCGGGGCTCAGGTGCCGGGCACTATAATGCATATGTTTCGGAACTGCTCACTGATCAGGGATTTTGGACACAGGTTATGTCAACGCTGTTAGAGTTATTAGGATCAACAATATTACCTGATCCCTGCCTTTGTTTGCTCAGTGACGATTTGTCTCGGTCTCTCAATTTAAATCAGTGGAGGCTAATGATGGCAGGCCTTACTGCAGCAAAAAAGACCATACTGACACAGTTGTTTAATCCAAAACTTCCTTTAATTAAGTGATGGATAGCATCCTACCAGAGCATGGTGTCTCTTGAGTGTACAACAGCATGACTCAATAGAGCCAAGCCTGCCACTGTGCAGGCATGGTCAGGCATAGCTGTGCCCATAAGGGACTACCTTAAAAGAAGGGCTCTCCCCCCTCCCGCACCCCTCCACACCCAGTAACATCAGACCTGGAGCAGGCCAGCTTTGGAAGTTAGTAGAGATGGAAGGCTGTATAGACAATGTATAGTTTTGTTTTATTGTTTTTTTTTTCTTCATTCTTTTCAGTCCACTATTATTTGTTTTGCGCTTTTGAATGTCTGTCTCTTACTCTCAGCTACTATGGATACGTTTTTTTTTATTCTGTACATTTATTTTTTCCCCTTTATTTCGGTTCTTCAACATTGTTACTAATGTGTTGCCCTGTTGTTGTTGTTGTTTGTGTTTGTTGTGTCCTGTTTTTAAAAAATAAAAATTGTTGATCACAAAAAAAGTGCACATATCATATAATGAAATATTAAGTGTTTATAGACAAGTTTATACAGTTTAAAGCATTTTTAATCATGAAAAAACTGGTTTAAGCAGGTGGTTTTAATGTTGCGGCTGATTGGTGTACATTGAAGACACAAGGCTAACAGTCCAATTCTGCAGCTTGGTGTAAGTAGCACTCTTGCACTTCCTCAGTACACTGGTGCTTGTATTTAGCTTCAAAGCATTTCTTGTTCGTGGTCAAAAGCTGCAGTTTCTGGACACACAAAGCCTGCAGAGTTTGCCTTGACAGTGTTGCATGGAATTCTGTGTTCATTTTACAAACAATACTAAAAACTGTCTCAGTATCTGCATTAATGTGTGGAATTACCAGTACGGTAAGCATCACCATTGACAACAGAGTAAATTTTGGCTGGCCTGTAGCTGCATGTGTAATCTTGCCTATCTTCCACCATGTTAAATCAATTCTGTCAGACTCAAGAACATCAGAAGGAAAGTCTTCAATCTGGTAGGCTCTAAACTCATCCTCCAATTGGTCTATCTTTCCATCTTGTCAGCTGACAACAGATTGAATCATTGCACAAAGTAGCGTACAGATGAAAATTTGGCATTCATCCTTTGGCTAATGTCGGCCACTTCAGCATGCTTCAGTACCTCATGATGTATTGGCAGTTTTCTGGCTATATAATTGCTTGCCTCTGAGAAATACTGTCCGACTGATTTGAAGAGCTCCTTGCCCTCATCCTTTGTCAACTTGCCTGCCTCACTGCATTCCTCTAAATACCATTGTGTTTTTGCACCAATGACAAGATCTTCCCTGTCCTTTTGGTTTGCTCTGTCTTGTACATCTATGTCATAAGATGATCTGTTGTCAGTGATTACTGAAGGCTTAATGAACTTTCTCAAGAGAATTAAATGCATGGAATCAAGTTCTCAGTGATTTGCGCATGTGCATGAGGTCGCACCAATCTGCGCATGCGCGTCGATTTACGCATGCACATAGAGGCGCATCAATATGCGTATAAGGGTGCATCGATTTGCGCATGTGCATGAAGGCGCGCCGCTCTGCGCATGTGCATAAAGATGACGGGTGCATGAATTTGCATGATTTTTTTAAATTTATGCAACAACAAAAAAAATACACAACAAGCCTGGGAATAAACACAAAATGAAAGATGGAAATAAATCAACAATGGTGGAAATGATGGCACAGTACAACTGCATGAATGTAATGCAAATAGACATCATAATAATGAAAAATAAAACAAATAAATATTTTACAAAAAAATCAAAAGCACAAAAAAGGGGGTGTCCGGGTAGTGTAGTGGTCTATTCCATTGCCTACCAACATGGAGATCGCCGGTTCGAATCCCCGTGTTACCTCCGGCTCCACAGACACAACTGGCCGTGTCTGCGGGTGGGAAGCTGGATGTGGGTGTGTGTCCTGGTCACTGCACTAGCGCCTCCTCTGGTCGGTCGGGGTGCCTGTATGGGGGTGAGGGGTAGTGGGAACTGGGGGGAATAGTGTGATCCTCCTGCTCGCTACGTCCCCTTGGCATAACTCCTCACGGTCAGGTGAAAAAAGTGGCTGGCGACTCCACATGTATTGGAGGAGGCATGTGGTAGTCTGCAGTCCTCCCTGGATCGGCAGAGGGGGTGGAGCAGCGACCAGGACAGCTTGGAAGAGTCGGGTAATTGGCTGGGTACAATTGGGGAGAAAGGGGGGGGGAGCACAGAAAGGAACATAAATAGGGTAATTTGAAAGGAGTACAAGAGAGCAAGGCATGAGACTTTAAATAGCAAGGACTGAGATATACAGTTAGGTCCATAAGTATTTGGACAGTGACACAATATTTGTAATTTTGCCCCTGTACACCACCACAGTGGATTTGAAATGAAGTAACCAATATGTGATTGAAGTGTGGACTTTCAGTTTTAATTTAAGGAGTTGGACAAAAATATTGCATTAACTGTTCAGGAATTACAGCCAGTTTTACACATGGTCACCCCATTTTCAGAGGATCAAAAGTAATTGGACACTTGACGAACAGGTGGTTTCATGGGCAAGTAAGAACTTTTCCATCATTATTCCATGACAAATTAACCAAATAAAAGGTCTGGAGTTCATTCCAAGTATTTACATTTGCGTTTGGTAGCTGTTCATCGGAACTCTCAACATGAAGTCCATAGAGGTGTCAATACAAGTGACGGAGGCCATCATTAGGCTGAAAAGGCAAAGGAAATCTATCAGATGGATAGTAAACACTTCAGGAGGGGCCAAATCAACATATCGGTGCATTCTTAAAAAGAAAGAATGCACTGGCAAGCTCAGCAACACCATAAGGCTTGGAAGACCACGGAGCACATCTACAGTGGATGATCGCAGAATTATTTCCCTAATGAAGACAAACACATTCACAACATCTAGTGAAGTCAAATCACTCTTGAGAGGTAGGGGTATCATTGTCCAAGTCTACAATCAAGAGACACCTGCATGAAAATAAATACAGAGGGTTTACGACAAGGTGAAAACCACTGGTGTCACTTAGGAACAGGAAGGCCAGATAAGACTGTGTTTAAAAACATCTAAAAACGTACCCAGTTCTGGAACAAGGTTCTTTGGACAGATGAAGCAATGATTAACTTGTACCAGAAGGATGGGAAGAGGAAAAGTGTGGAGAACAAAAGGAACAGCTCATGATTCTCAGCATACCATATCATCTGTCAAACATGGTGGCGGTAGTGTTATGAAATGGGCATGTATGGTTGCCAGTGGAACTTGGTTATTGGTGTTTATTGATGATGTGACTACTGACAGAAGTAACAGGATGGATTGTGATGTTTATAAGGACATACCATTTGCTCAGATTTAGCCAAATGTCACAAAACTGAGAGGACGGCACTTCACACTTAAGATGGATAATGACACAAAACAAGCCGAGAAAGCAACCCAAGAGTCTCTCAAGGCAGAGAAGTGGAATATTCATCAGTGACCAAGTCAGTCACCTGACCTCAACCCAATTGAGCATGCTTTTCACTTGCTGAAGATCAAACTAATGGCCAAAAGACCCACAAACAACCAGCAACTGAAGGCAGCTGCTGCTAAGACTTGGCAGAGCATTTCAAAGGAGGAATTTGAAGATGTCGATGGGTTCCACACTTCAGGCAGCCATTGACTGCAAAGGATTTTCCTGCAAACATTAAAAAAATTGTTATAATCATAGCTATGTTTGTTTGTCCAATTACTTTTGAGCCTCTGAAAATGGGGTGACCCTGTATATCCATGGCTGTAATTCCTGAACAGTTAATGCCATATTTTTATCCAACTCCTTAAATTAAAGCTGAAAGTCTACTCTTCAATCACATCTCAAATACTTCATGTCAAATCCACTGTGGTGGTGTACAGGGGCAAAATTGCAAATATTGTGTAACTGTCCAAATACTTACGGACCTAACTGTAGATGTGTACAATGATTTAGCCTTTCCGTTCATTTTTTTATATTTTTCAGTGACTTAAAGTAGATAGCAAAGCTATGCAAGAAAAAGGTGAAAGAGGGAGTACTGCCATTCAATTTACAAGTATGTATATGGTATTTACCCAAAATAATTACAAGATTAACAAGGTCTGAAATGTTTGCATCAAAATTAGTCCCCGGGTCCTATGTTCCCCGCTTTGTATGAGACCGGGGAATATCGGACCTTTTTGTATACAGAGGGCCCTATATTCCCCACTTTTCCCCAAAAGGGTCCTATGTTCCCCGTTTTGTATGTGCAGGGGAACATAGGACCTTTCTTTATAAAAAAGGGCCCTATGTTCCCCTAGGGCACCCGGGGAACATAGGACCCTTTTTATAAAGAAAGGTCCTATGTTCCCCGGTCAGCAGGTTTGACGCTGTTTGGCGCAAAAAGTGCATTTTCAATAATGCATTATTTAGGGCAGATTATTAAGAAGACAATGAATCATACGATTTCTATTTTTATATCACAAAAACGAATTCACAAAGTCCAGGTTGGCTAAAGTATGTGGAAACTTTCGACACTAAACCAATTTCAACTTATTAGGCTATAGCCTATATTTGGGCGCATAACCCACCCCGGTAGTTCTCTGATATTTATGCGTGAAATGTGTCACTTACCGAGGAAAATTCGCCTCGCCGAGTAGGTGAGCTGGCTCGTCTGTGTCTGAATGTAATATAGTAAGCCTGTGCTCCTTGGGCAATTGTACCCGGGCGTAGCTCAGTCGGTAGAGCTCTCGCCTATGGATCGCAAGGTCGTGATTTCGATCCCGGGTGCCGCCAACTCAGCGTATGAGTAGCACATTGTGCGAGAAGTGCCGGGAGCTGAGGATAGGTGTTGTGTTCCGTCCTCAGCAGTCCATCTCCCAGAGGTCTAGTGCATTGTACCAGGGATAGACTCCTGCGTAAGCTGGCTGATACCGACAATAGGCCAATTCCGACCCACTTCTTCTATGTTCGCTAGAAAGCCGTCGTTCCCATCATAACCACACCAGCTTATTGGGAAAAGCATCTGACAGATATTAGATAGAAACCATCTGCTCAGTAAGTCCCTTTTAAGCATCATATATGTAATGATAATAATAAAAATAATAATAATAACATAATAATAATGATAATAATAATAGCCTAATAATAATGATGATGATGATGATGATGATGATAATAACAATATTGCCTTATATTAGAAATGCTAAAAATTGGATAATTGAAATATTTATAATTATAAAGTAGGCTAATATAGCATGGTAATAACAAAATAATAACAATATCTGCCTGGTCTCTTAAGATTCTAAGATGCTGTATGCTACAGAAATAACGGGACATAGGCCTAGGCTAATGAATACACCTTTTTGACAAAATATGAATGAAAGGCTAATCAACAACGCTAAAGCTGAATCACAAAACACATATTGCTCGAAAAATAATTTATGAATAGCCAAATGCACACATGATTTCGGGTTTTGAAATATTTAAAACTTGTCGTGGATGTGTGGTCATCTGCACGCAAGTTTCCTGGCGTTCTAAACCACATGATCAAAATTCACCAATGTCTAAACCGCCCGCCAACTTGCAACAATTTGCAACAATCGGTTGTTATCGGTGATAACTCGTGGACTCACTGTCATGTGCTTACTAGCCTACAAGAAGACAAACAATGGCGATAGTTATGGATGGTGATCGAGGGGGCAAAGTGTTGGTACATGAGAACTTCAGATATCAGAAGCACCGCACCAATCAAGACACCATTAGATGGAGGTGCTGGAGGTGGAACTGTAGAGTGCCACTGATCACAAATAGATTTGAAGTGGAGGACGTGGATGCTAACATTATTGTGCACGATGTTGGGGAACACGTGCATCCCCCTGACGGAGAAATGGTGCACCGTGCAGAATTCCGACAGGGGGTGATTGCAGAAGTTGCGAGGGAGCCAACAGTCCCAATCAGAAGGATCTATAATGCGCAAAGGGTCCTGCAGCATCGGCAACGTCAAATCCAAGGTGGCGGCGACAGACCACCACCACAAGGATTCCAGTCTGTAAGGACCGTTATGGCCAGAGCACGCGCAGCAGTCACGCCCCCGATTCCAGCTACACTTGAGGATGTCGTCATCGAAGGTGCATGGGCTGAAACATGGGACAGGGAACAGTTCCTCCTGCACCAAGACAACGAGTGGGCTATCGCTGTGTTTGCCACAGAGGGAAACATCAGGAAGCTGCGAGGCTGTGGAACCATATATATGGATGCAACGTTCAGAACGTGCCCCCGCCCCTTCAGCCAAGTTTTTACAGTACTTGGAAACATGCATGGCTTCGTTATCCCTCTTGTGCATGCGCTGATGGGCCAGCGCACAATTGGGCACTACCGGCAGGTGCTCGATTGCATCAAACGGGAAACCAGGAGGATTACGCAGCACCACTGGGCACCTCAAAAGGTCATATGTGACTTTGAACAGGCGCTTATCAATGCGCTGGAAACAGAACTTCCGAGGGCACAAGTGAGTGGATCTACTTCCATTTCAGTCAAGCCCTGTGGAAGAGGGTGCAAAGACTTGGACTGACTACTGCATTCCGAGATGACCTTCAGTTGGCAGCAGTCATCCGCAAGGTGATGGCACTCGGCCACCTACCACTGGACACAGTTCAAGGCAACTTCGCCCTGCTCGTTCACCACCCAGACACGAGGCGCGTCCAGCGGGACCATCCAGAGCTGCATGCCTTCCTGCAGTATGTCGGGAACACATACGTCCACGATGGAGCCCTCTTCCCACATCCAATGTGGAACGTCTATGCACGCAACATGGAGCAAAGGACCAACAACCACGTTGAGTGTAAGTGACTAAGACTTATTTTCTGATTTATTGAATAATCAGCGAACAGACTTTATTTTTGATGTGTGGCCCATAACACGCTTAACATTTTCATGCGACACCACAGAAGCGTGCAGGCTATGATAACGTAGGCCTATTGTATGATTATGGTTGTGTAAATTAGGCTATACTGTTTTTAGTCGATTATTTGTATCATTATTTAAAAAAATAATATAGCATCGGTGTAGGACTCACAGTCAACCATTGCTTTGGATACTCCTAAAGCTTGATGAATCTACGTTGTTTCCATCAATTAGCTGTGGAATTCACCATAGGCTATGTGTTTAACTTTCATTGTAAAAATCAGTTTAACACAATCCAGCATAATTTTTGGAGGTCTACATCACACAAAGGCCTACACTCCTAAAGCTGTATTATGCATTCATGTTTATCAAGCCACTGTCAACATGTTCAGCATATTCACATTTCTTTAACAGTTTACGTGATTAACCTCTTGTTTTTGTTTTTGTAGCTTATCATCGCACTCTAAATGATGCGGTCCAAGTGCGCCACCCATCCCTTTGGATGTTTCTGCGCCACATTAAGGACCAGCAAACCCTGGCAGAGGAAAGGCTGGAGATGGCGGAGCGAGGAGATGCTCCCCCAAGGCGGAAGCCCAAGTGGAGGAGGTTGGAGGCCCGTCTCCTGCGGCTCAAGGGTCAACTGGATGCTGGTCACAGAGATTTGGAATCATATTGGAGGGCTGTAAGCCATCACATTTTCAGATAGGCTGAGTAGAGGTTTTAGCCCCTCTTTGTTGAGTAGCCTAATGGGCTAGGACTACTCATTTTGCTTTTTTGAAGAAGAAAAAAGCCTTAACGTTAGGCTAGTTAGGCCTTGGAGATTTTTGTTTTAGACCATGCCTTTTCTGGGGGGCTTCTGCCATAGACCAACCCTTTTTCAGCCAAGCTTTTACTAGAAGCATTTTGTTATTAATAGCCTATTATCAGTGTTAGTATTGATAGTATTATGCCTGTAATTGTTATTTGTTATTAGGCCTCTTTTATAATTAGGCTATTATTATTATTATTATTATTATTATTATTAAAGAAGAACATCAAAGGATGTAAGGTAGCACTCATCAAATGAAAAAAAAAGACACAATTCTCTATTTTACCATTTCATTGTTTGGCATCAGTCAATAACTTGGCCGGGTGGTCTTCTTCAGAAACCTTAATGACTGATGCCAAACAATAAAATGGTGAAATAGAGGACTGCCTCTGTTATTTTTTTTACCATTTGGTGAGTGTTACCTTACATCCTTTGATGTTCGTCTTTGATTCATGTTTTTGGTTTAGCACCTCCACAAGCCTTTAGTTTTTTGAGAAGCACATATTATTATTATTAGGCAATTAGCCTATTGTGTAAGGTAGGCGGCCCCCGTTGATGGATACTTTGTGCTGGTCCTAAATTCCCAAGTCCTGGTCTAAGTTCTCTGCCTAAAAAGTTCATCATTAAAGTCTTTTTGAAAGAAAGTCTGCCAAGTGATTTAATATGGAAAACGAACTGCAAAGTAACAAGAAAGTGGCTTAAGTGTCCAGTGCTGTGCAAATTGAACTTTGAGCGAAGGTGGAAATGGCTAGGTTATACTGGTAGGCGGGCCTACTGCAAGACAAACTTGCATTGATTGCCGACTGTCCATGCTGAGCCGGAGAGCCAACTAACTAGGTCTACTGCAGTAAATATTGGTAAGAAATAACAATAAAGCAAATTACAGCCTCCTCTATAGGCCGAATTTGGATACGCACTCAAGGTGGCCTGCGATATACAACAGCCAACAATGGTAATACGGCCTAATTTAATCAGCGGAGGAATAGATTGTCGTAGCCTACAACTCAGCCATGACCCCAGTTTTATTATTTTGGACCCGTTAAGGAAATAATTTGCAAAAAGGGTTCTAAATTCCCCGGTTTGTTCCTCAATTGGCAATAGCGGGGAATATAGGACCCTTTATTTGGAAAAAGGTCCTATGTTCCCCTGGAAACAGCGGGGAATATAGGACCCTTTTTCCAAAAGAGGGTTCTATGTTCCCCGGTGTCTATTGCAACGGGGATTATAGGACCTTTTTAGGGGAAAACGGGGAATATGGGACCCTTTTTTTTCGAAAGGGAATATAGGACCCGGGGACTATAGGCACGGCCCCCAAAAATAATGTCACTATACGCAAAAGAAGGTATGCTATCCAGCTTCAAAGACAACCAACCATGAACGTCAGACCAAAACAAATCAGCATAAGAGCATGAAAAAAAAGATGGCCAATAGTTTCAGCCTCTGAAGAACAACAGATGCAAGGATCCACTTCAAATCTTGTGTGAAGAAAATCACTAACAGGGTATATTGCTGATGTTATTTTAAAGTGGGGTTCTTTGACCTTAGGAGCAATAGGACAACATAAATAAAAAGAAAAAGATTGCCTTCTCAAAGAGGCCTCAATGTTATCCTGTACAAGACAAGAGTTAAAGTCCCCGAAAATATTTATATTTGAAGGCTAAACTAACTTTTCTGTTATATATTTTATCCAGCAGATTGACATCATCAGCCTTTACAGAAGGCAAAGAAGGAACAATCGAAGAATATTGTATACTGCTTTGTAACATTCGAAGTAAAGGAATGGGAATTGCTTTGCAGATTTTACCATATCCTTTTCTTGAAATAGTGATTTTGTACTTAATAGTAAAATCATCGAAAGATGATAAGAGTCCATCTGGATTTAATAAGTCATGTACAGATATTAAACCATTGTCAAACCGATCAGCTCTAAAAATCGATTTTCTATTTATGGTAATAACCCTGTTGTTAATAATATGTTGATAATAAAAATATTTATTTATGTGGTGAAAAATTGTGGGTAAATACATTTTTTCCATAATGTAATACTTGCTTGTGGAACTCAGACAGTTTTATCGGAATTTTTGACACCTCAAAATCACACTTAAACAAAAAGTCAATCTCTCCAACCGTATTGAATATTTTATTCGGGATATGGTACCATATAGATTGCTGTTGTGAAATACATTCTTTTAACTATTTGACCCTTAAAGCTGCAATTACAGATTCAAATTCCACAGCTTTTAATTCCCGATTGACATAATCTCTGACTAATTGTGATTTGCGTAAATAATGAGTTTTATTTCTCCAAATGAAATTAAATATAATGGAGTTAATGGCAAGGGTAGATAATCATTGATAAACCTTCTGCTTTGGACAGAAGAGTACGGCCCAATATAGACAAGTCACATGTGAGCCAAAGATTTAAAGTTTTCTGTGTGTCTTTCAATCTGGGAATAATATTCAATTCTTCTCTTTTATGCAAATTTTCTGTTATAACTAAACCAAGGTATTTTACCTCCTCTTTGACTGGGATATTGGCTTTGCTGCTTATATCACTTCTGTGAACAGCCAAAAGTTCACATTTTCTTAGGTCTAAAGTCAGACCAGATGCTTTCGAGAAAAGGTTGATTTCATTAATTGCTTTTGTAACCATATCTCTTTTTTTATAGAAACAATGCTGTATCATCTGCAAATTGACTAATTATGAATTCTTTACCCAGTATTTCAATACCTTGAATATCTGAGGAACTTTTAAAGTAAATCGACAACAATTCTGCAGCTATAATAAATAATAATGGACTAACCGGGCACCCTTGACGAATCCCTCGATTAATTGGGAATCTCCCTGAAAAGCCATGACTGAGAGCTACACTGCTGTTAATATAATTATAAAGCACTCGAATTACATTGCAAACGTTTGATCCAAAGTCAAACAGTTTAAGGGTTTAAATAAAAAGGGATGTTCTGAAGTATCAAAGACTTTGTAGAAATCTAAGAATAAAATAAAGTTATCATGTGGTATTAGTGTCTTATAATCAAGAATATCCAAGACCAATTGAGTATGGTTATGAATATGTCTCCCTTTGATAAATGCGGGCTGTGTTTCATCAGTTATCTTGCTTAGCCCTTTCTTAAGTCTATTAGCATAAATGCGTGCTAAGATGTTATAGTCACCACAAAGGAGAGTAATAGGTCTCCAGTTAACCAAGGATAATTTGTCTTTGTTTGGTTTTGGTATAAGCGTGATTAAGCCTTGTTTCATAGTAGGTGACAGGATAGAGTTGTTTATACATTCTTTAAAAGCATCATACATCAATTCTCTAATTTCAGACCAGAAGCGCTTGAAGAATTCTGTTGTGAGACCATCTGGGCCAGGTGACTTTCCAATAGGCATCTGAGAAATGGCAGTATAATTCTGCAGTAGAAATGTGACGTTCTTGAACTTTAAAGTTCTCATCTATTTTTGGGGTCCAGTCCTTCAGCAGATTCGAGAAAGAGTCAGCCTCTTGCCTAGGGTATTTAAAGCTGTAAAGAGACCTATAAAAAGTACATATGTAGTTTTCAATAGTATCCTGATCTTCACTTAAACAACTGTTAACGTATATATTGACTTATTACCTTTTTGGCTTGTCTATCTTTTTCTAAATTAAAAAGGTAAGATGAATTATTTTCACCGTCCTCAATCCATC
Organism: Lampris incognitus; assembly: GCF_029633865.1. Lineage (NCBI taxonomy): Eukaryota > Metazoa > Chordata > Actinopteri > Lampriformes > Lampridae > Lampris > Lampris incognitus. The sequence continues at coordinate 54,267,607 of NC_079214.1, read as the reverse complement.
TTGCTCTTGAATGGATGAATGCACCTTTTGCCTTTTCTCTGTATATGTTATCTAACTGTGACTGCAGTTGATGGAGTTCGAGATTATTTTCATTATTCAGATTGGTTTGGCTACACAGGTAATTTATTTTGGATATAATATCTAGCTGTTTTTTCTTCTTAAATTGGCTGATTTTTTTGCCTTACGGAATGCCAATTTTCCTAGCATTATTTTTGAGCCGCTCCCATTTATACATGGGTGATAAGTTAGCTTGTAGTTTAACCTCACTGATCAAAGACAAGATCCTATTACAAAATTAAGTGTTTTCCATAAATTACTGTTAAATTTCCAGTGGAACATCCTAGGTTGTGGTTAACTGTCCTTGGACGAAAGAGACAGAGTAATAGCACAATGATCAGTGAGGGGAGGACAAATATCACAGTTAAGAGGACAATTCGACTAAATTGCTTGTTATTAGCCAGGAACCTGATCTTGAGCATTGCATATACCCTGTATTGTTACTCCAAGTGTATTGTTTTTTCTCTGGATTAAGTATACACCATATATCAATGAGATCAAGTGAATTGGAAAGATCAGATATCAAAGGGTTAAAAGAATGAGTGCGGAACCAGATGGGAACTCTGTCTTGCCATTCATCTGGGACTGCATTAAAGTCCCCTGCAACAATAACTGTCTGTTGAGTACATCTTGCCAATTATTAATCATTGTACCTAAATTGGAAAATAATCTCTTATTTTTTGCCTGATTATTAAAAGCATATAAATTCACCAGAATGTAGTTATACAATCATTAAATTCAATGATCATCATTATCCAGTGGCCCTTGGTATCACATTTATGATCAATAACCTTGCCATCCAGACGGTTAGATAAAATTGCCACACCCACAGAATGCCAAGTACCGTGGGATAGAAATATGTCGCCACTGCCCCATTGGGATTTCCAAAAACTGACATCATTATTAATAGAATGTGTCTCTTGTAGGAAGAAACAATTAACTCTTGGCTGCTCCTTGCAAAAAAGAAAAATTGCCTTGCGCATTGTGCTATTCATTAAGCCTCTAACATGTTAACGATAACAAGGAACATGACTTACCATGTAACTTGAATGCGTTCACCAAGTCAGTGCAGGATTAGTGTAAACAGTAGCCTTACAGAAACATGTTAATATCAACCAACGGTCAGATATTAATTAGACGTAATATTTTTTAGAGAGGAACAAAGCTTGTAGCCAGCAAACATCTGTAAATAGAAAAAAATCATGTGGCCTATTGTATACTAGATAAACAACGTCATACCTTTTAGTCCCTTTTGATGTGTAGGTTTGGCTACAAAAAATAAAACATTTATAACAATCATAGAGATTACCTCCTTCTGTTGGTGGCAAGAAAAGAAAATGATGCACTTTTATCAACCAGCTACGCAGCGGCCATCTATGACAGCATAACCGTCTCACAGACAGGCTTTGAGTCCCTTTTTCCTGGCTTTCTTCACCTTTGGCCAGAGACTAGTGTGGGCTTCACAGTCCTCTTTGCAGAAGTCTTCTCTAAAGCAAATTTTCATATCATTGTAGATTTTGGTATTTTTCGACATCGTCCAAACTTGATTACGGACAGTTCTCATAGAAAACTAGGATACTCTGCCTGGGTCTGATGGCTCTTGGTTTTCTGGCCAAGGCTATGCACTTTAGCCACTGTGTTTTGCAAATTCTCTGCTGAGAGGGGGACAATTTTGGTCAGAATCTTGATCACTTTATCTCTGGTGTTCTCCCCCTCTCTTTCAGGGACACCGTTCACAACCATAGCGACCATCTCCATTTGTATCTTTCATGCTCCAGACGTGCTTCATGCAGTGATGCATTTTCTTTCTGTTGTGTACTTACCTGTATTTTCAGCTTGTCCCCTTCTTCACTTATACCTTTCAAGGCAAGCGTATTGGCATCAACTGACTCTTTTATTTTGATGACTGCATCAGTATTTTCCTTCAACTGCCACTCGACAGCTTGGTTGTGCTCACCCAGGGTATCAAATTTGCGAGTGAGAGTCAGAATGTCATTGAAGAGGACACTGTTGGAGACTTCTTCCTCCTGAACATTGTGCTTTTTTGTCTCTTCGGGTTCGGGCTTTTCACCGGGGTATGATGCATGTCAGGCCATAAATTATGAGTCAGGTTTCTGGACTTTTCTTTTTGCTTCAACCAAGCAATATCCTCATTGTCACATGCTTGTTGAAGAGCAGCTAAGGGTAGCCGTGATCATTGCTAGCACCAGCCATAGTTCTCTCACGATGAGAAAATGAGCTTAGAAGTGCTAAATTAGTCTTATTGAAATAAAACCTTCATGCACGAAGGCAACTTTGTAATTTTGACGTTTGACCACACACAACACATGACAGCGAATAAGATGGTGCTGGCCACCACAGACTGGTAGAACATCTGCAGCATTATACTGCAGACTTTAAAGGACCTGAACCTCTGCAGGAGGTAGAGTCAGCTCTACTTGTAGAGGTCTTCTTGTAGACAGCCTCGATGTTCCCGACTCACTCCAGCCTGTTGTCCGTGTGAACTCCCAGGTACTTGTAGGAGCGAACCACCTCAACATCTCTCCCAAAGATGGACACAGGTGTCGCAGGGGGCCTGCTTCTTTGGAATACACCACCATCTCCTTGTCTTGCTGGCATTCAGCTTCAGGAGATTCAGCTTGTATCAGTCCACAAATTTGTCCACCAGGCCCCTGTACTCCACCTCCTGCCCCCACTTAGACACATCACTGATGTTAAGAGGTCAGGGTTGTTCTTATTTACAAAGTGAGGTATCCTTAAATGTCTTTCAGCTATCCATCTCTCTATCTATCTACAAACCCCAATTCCAATGAAGTTGGGACGTTGTGTAAAACATGAATAAAAACAGAATACAATGATTTGCAAATCCTTTTCAACCTATATTCAGTTGAATACACTACAAAGACAAGATATTTAATGTTCAAACTGATAAACTTTCTTGTTTTTTGCAGATATTCACTCATTTTGAATTTGATGCCTGCAACATGTTCCAAGGAAGCTGGGACAGGGGCAACAAAAGACTGGGGAAGTTGAGGAGTGCTCAAAAAACACCTGTTTGGAACATTCCACAGGTGAACAGGTTAATTGGAAACAGGTGAGTGTCATAATTGGGTATAAAAGGAGCATCCCCGAAAGGCTCAGTCGTTTACAAGAAAGGATGGGGCGAAGTTCACCACTTTGTGAACAACCGTGTGAGCAAATAGTCCCAACAGTTTAAGAACAATGTTTCTTGACGTACAATTGCAAGGAATTGAGGGATTTCATCATCCACAGTCCATAATATCATCAAAAGATTCAGAGAATCCGGAGAAATCTCTGCACATAAGCAGCAAGGCCAAAAACCAACATTGAATGCCCGTCACCTTCGATCCCTCGGGCGGCACTGTATTAAAAGCTGACATCATTCTGTAAAGGATATTACCATGTGGGCTCAGGAACACTTGGGAAAACCATTGTCAGTTAACACAGTTCGTCGCTACATCTACAAGTGCAAGTTAAAACTCTACCATGCAAAGCGAAAGCCATATATCAACAACACCCAGAAATGCCACAGCTTCTCTGAGCCCGAGCTCGTCTGAGATGGACTGACGCAAAGTGGAAAAGTGTGCTGTGGTCTGACAAGTCCACATTTCAAATTGTTTTTGGAAATCATGGATGTCGTGTCCTCCGGGCTAAAGAGGAAAAGGACCATCCAGATTGTTATCAGGGCAAAGTTCAAAAGTCAGCATCTGTGATGGTACGGGGGTGTGTTAGTGCCCATGGCATGGGTGACTTTCACATCTGTGAAGGCACCATTAATGCCGAAAGGTACATACAGGTTTTGGAGCAACATATGCTGCCATCCAAGCGACGTCTTTTTCAGGGACATCCCTGCTTATTTCAGCAAGACAATGCCAAGCCACATTCTGCACGTGTTACAGCAGCGTGGCTTCGTAGTAAAAGAGTGCGGGTACTAGACTGGCCTGCCTGCAGTCCAGACCTGTCTCCCATTGAAAATGTGTGGCGCACTATGAAGCGCAAAATACGACAACGGAGACCCCGGACTGTTGAGCAACTGAAGTCGTACATCAAGCAAGAATGGGAAAGAATTCCACCTACAAAGCTTCAACAATTAGTGTCCTCAGTTCCCAAACGCTTACTGAGTGTTGTTAAAAGGAAAGGTGATGTAACACAGTGGTAAACATGTCTCTGTCCCAGCTTTTTTGGAACATGTTGCAGGCATCAAATTCAAAATGAGTGAATATTGATAAACAATAAAGTTTATCAGTTTGAACATTAAATATCTTGTCTTTGTCGTGTATTCAATTGAATATAGGTCGAAAAGGATTCGCAAGTTATTGTATTCTATTTTTATTTACGTTTTGCACAACGTCCCAACTTCATTGGAATTGGGGTTTGTATTTATCTATCTATCTATCTATCTATCTATCTATCTATCTATCTATCTATCTATCTATCTATCTATCTATCTATCTATCATCACCGCTTTTCTTTACAAAAACTGACAGAACAACTGATAAAAGCACCACCTTGGGTGTATTGCAAAAGCAAAGGCAAAAGCTACTCTTCATACCAAGGAAGACACATTGATGAACTTGAAGCTGAATGTTGCATAAATAAAATAAATGGCTATTAACAAAATCTTTGCAGGCATTTTTTTTCTTGATTAAAAAGTAACAGAGAAAATCAAACATTACTCAGAAAATAAAAAGGCAAGGTGTCCCCAAACTTGATGTAGATTTAGATAGATATACCTTGAAACAGTGTATTACGGATCCTCATTAAATCCTTTACTTGCTCGATTCTAGGGTTATATCAGAAGATCTCTTTTTGGACAAGGTCTGTGGTGTCATTCCTCAAGCTACATGGATCATGTTTGTACAATCTAGTCTGTTTGCTGCTAATGAGGCATGCTCCTTAGTAGCCCAGATTTCCATTGCAGTTGGTTCTCACAGGGATTTTTCCCCTGGAACGGTTCATTCTAATTTGTGGTGGATCAGAGACGGTTCCTCTGCCTCGTGGTGGCACTTGTCGGGTGCTACGGCAGCATAGGAGGAGTGCTTTGAAGTTAAACTCAGTTTGGCTGAATTCGATCCTATTTATCTTTGTGGTATTGCAGCTTTTGACAAGTATTTTCTTCTGCTCTTGGTTTCCTCTGTCTGTATTTATTTCTCTCTGGAGCCCAGATTCATAGTTAAAAAAGAAAAAAGGGGATTTATTTTTTTTAAATTCCTACTTTTATCTCCAAGCTTTAGCTCCAGCTGAGCTCTCAGCTGCATCATCACACTTCTAATTGACCTGTAGTTGACTACTAAAAGCCTAATTAGGCAGTGTTAGTTGCATTTTGTGCACTCTTGTGTAATTCTCTCTTTTGCTAATAACAGCAGAGAAACAGAAAGAGGGGGGAAAGAAAAAAAAAGACATAAAAACAAGCAAAAGCCCGTTGATGCTTGCTAGTGTTGTACCACTGTGTGATGGGGCTCTAGGGAGAGGCGCTCACATCCCAGTAGGAAACCCAACACGTGATCCTGGGCCTCCAGTTTGAAATGTGCTTCTGTGCTGTGGTGGGGCAACATCAAGGGAAGATGTGATGGGATATACGTCAAAATGCTGTTCTCCACCCGTTCTCTTGGACAGATCCTGTCCGGGTCCAAAAATAGATCTAGCTTGAACCGTTTGCTCCACTGTACCACAATGTAGGACATAGCATCCAAACACCAAGCGGTCATGCAGGTCTGCTGCTCTGTCTTCATCTTCATTCAGTTCTGTATTCTTGAAATTCGGTCTTCTGGGGAGTATCTTTTTCACATTATTTTGAAAACGCATCTCATCAGGTATCCACCGAGTAAATACCTTAAGGCACCATCTCCCATTTGAATTGCAGACTCCCCCCCCCCCCAATTCTCCCTCTTCTTCCCACTCTCATTTACTTTCATCCCAAAACCTTTCTCCCTCTCTCCTTGGGTCCTAATGTTGTCATTTCTTAGCCTGGTGCTTCTCTCTTTCGTAGCCTTGCTATAGTCACGTTAATGTTGTCAGGTCACTATGCCTCTAATCCTCCCACTCCCCGCTATTGATTACTAGCTATAATGATAATCAAGCAATAAAAGCTTATAGCACTTCAGCAAACATCATAACTTACTCTGGATAAAAGGTTTTAGCCTAAATGTAAATGTACAACTCTCATCTGTGGTCAGTGAACACAGGAGCACAAATGTGTGATGTGTCAAGATCACAAGAGAGGAGAAGAATCATAGCCATGATGGATTTATTTGGCAAAGCTTCCAGGAGCCCATTTCACTGTGTTTCTCTTGGTACTTCATACCGCACGTGCCTGGAATAAACAATGAATGTGCTGCCGATGGCCGCCAGTAGGGGGCAGTGACATGTTACAGGACCCTACCAATCTGCTGTGCGTAGCTGGCCCACAGAGATGTTTGCAGTAATTTAGCTCCACTGCCAATATATAAATAGGAATTCTGCTGTTAGCACAGAAGTGTGTGTGTGTGTGTGTGTGTGTGTGTGTGTGTGTGTGTGTGTGTGTGTGTGTGTGTGTGTGTGTGTGTGTGTGTGTGTGTCAGGGGGTTGTGGTGGTGGTGTGTGTTTGTGTGTGTGTGTGGGGGGGGGGGTTACATGCTGCCGACCGAATGTGAATTGCTCCCCTGCTCCCATTTCAACATCGAAGTAATCAAGGAAAACAAGCTTTTTTAATCGAAAGTATGCAATTAAAATAAAGCGCAACTGTCCTGGCTGCATTCACTGCCAGAATGAAGAGATTAAACAAGTGAGGAGAGAGGGGAAGTACAATCTGTGTAATAGCAGCTATTGGACTGCAGTCAAACCAGATAATGTAACAGTTTTCATTTCTGTCCTCTGCTGATATACCACAGACCAACTCAAGGCAGCCTCAGTTCTGGTAGCTTCAAGGGCAGATGACATGCCAATCAGCAGAGAGCAGAGAGTTCATTTTGTAGACACGGGGGCTAGTAAAAACACTGCTTTTGGTTTTATCCTCGCCACTTTGCTGCATACATACAAGCGAAGCCGTTGCAGAAGTGCCATTTTTCCTTCACACGTTTGCTGAAATACTGCTGCACTTTAAAAACCTCGTTCATTACCAAGTGGTACTGTGAGGAAAAAGTCAAGTTTTACACTCTTTTCTCTGCCGTCGTGATTTACTGGGAACTTAACTAAATTATTTTTGCATATATCGTTCAACATAGATTTCCCTGCAGGGCTTGTGTAGTACAGATGCGGTGGTTAGTGCTTGGTGGTGCATTGTACCATAGCTACAGTGAGTTGTTCTGCTGAAGAAAAAAAAGACCCTCCCCCCTCTCCCTTACTGGACGGACGGACGGACGGACGGACACACACACAAATAGGCACACACATATCCAATCGCACTATCTATATGCAAAAGACCTACCCCATGCTGTCCCATCCTATACAGTGTCAAAACAATGATAAACATTTGGCTGCTATAGGGGAGCTCTGGAAACCAGCCAAGCTGAATGGGCTTTTTTGTTTCATGGAACAATGGCTCAGCTTAAAGTATCAAACAGCTGTGCTACGCTCTTAGTTCCTCAAAGCTTGACAACAGTAGGGCATACCAGGAAGTGTTGCTGTGTACACCCCCCCCCCTTTTCCTTTTCTTTTCTTTCCTTTTCTTTTTTTTTTCATCCCATAGAGGGCTGCACTTGAAGACTCCCTCCAAAATGAGACATCCACCATTTGAATGATGGGGCAGCCATTGTCGTCATTTCATTTCTCTGTTTCGCTCAATCTCTTCCACTCGAGACTCCTTCTCCCCCCTCCGTGTCCCTCTACGGTTTCCCCCCTGTTTGTGTTTCTTTTCTTCTCGTCGAATTCATCTTGTACTTATAATGAGCTCTTTAAACCGCTGTTCTGTCTGCAGCTAATGGAGCTTCTGCAGTCTTGGGCAGCCTTCCCCTGGAAAAGAGATCCTTGATCTACACGGAGCTGACCTGCATAAGGGTTGCTTAGAATGAAATAAAGCATGAAAAAAATAGACCAAAATAGAATAAACAAAAAAAACATAGGGGCTTAAACTGACTCTTACTGACACTAGTCTAGCCATGGCACATTTATTTGTTTATCCCTAAATCACAATTTAGTCCCAGTGGGGTTTACAATCACATTGTATTCTGCACAATGCCCCCTATCCTTTATACCCCTGCTAACAGAATAACCATATTTATGAAGATGCAGTCATTTGTATTTTGATAAGTACTGGGTAATCAGTCAGGTGATAGTTTTGTCGGATGTGTCATTCAAAGGATGCAGTTGTTAGTCTGCTGAACACTATCTTTCATTACTCTATCTTTCTTTATGTCGGACTTTTCCCCCCCTCTCCCTCTCAGAGATGCCGGAAATGTGCGTATCAAGTGCTCACATCATGGATTTACACATCTCAGCAGTCTAATGATAGCTAACTTATTTGGTTTCAGATTTGTGGATAGGGAGGATCTCTTCCTTCCTGTTTCACTTTGCATCACCCCTCTGACTCACACTCTATTCTCTCTCTCCATTGACCTCTCTTTATTTCTCTCTCATTTTCTCTATCTCTCTATCATTGCAAGACTAACCAGAGGAAGCCATAATGTAAGATAGTAACAATGTAGAACAGATAGTGGAACGTCCCAAACCCCACTGTGAATAGGTCAACTCTGTTCTCCAAAGGAATGGACTAAACAGCTGTCATTTCAAATCGATTCACCCCGCGGCCCGCTGTAATAACCACTCTTGAGAAAGTCTCTGGTTTGGTGATGTGTGTGGGTAATGAGGCTCCCTCACGTGACCAGTAATGTTCCATCTTCCCTTCCTATCATGGAGACAATCCCTTCAGAACTCCTCCCTGTAGAGCTCACGTCCATCCTTCAGCCCAGCAATCCACGAGCTTCAAACATTACCATTACAAAGATCCCCGCACACTCACAAAACAGCCTGTATTCAGAATTGGAATGAAATTCATCTCATTGGCCAAGTACGTATACATTATATGTTAAGTATATGGTATATGTAAAGGAATCTGCCTGCAGGACAAGAGCACAGTTAAATAAATGTGGTATGGACAATATTTGTCGTAGATACAGCACGTTTCCATACCTGTGAGTGAGCAATCAGCATTGTATACAGTATGGTTTGAGGCACAGTGTTAAACACATATGGTAGACTTTTGTGTGCACCGTTTAACACATTAACACATCAAGTATGACTTTAGGTGTAGTGTCAAACACATTGACCTGTCAAATTTGCTCACTAAATACGTGTGGTCACACAAAAAATGTGCACGTCTGCACGTGCATATACATGCACAGGCACAAATGTACACACACAAACACACACACACATGCAGGTGCACTCTCATAAACCCATGATATACACAAACCTGCATGCTGTGCATGCACACTGGTGAACTGGTCCTGTAGGAATCATCCATTCACTGCACACTCTGTGGGGCTTCTGTCATGTCCGCTGTTGGCTGTCACACTTTGCCCATGGCTTGAGGTGTTTTAGACTCATCTTTTATCCTACTAGTCCACCACCCCCTACCCCCACCTGCCACTCATTTGAAGAGGGCCATAATAAGCAGCCATACCACTTGTAATTCATTCGACTCCCTTAATTAGCTTTATGGCTCTCTGTATTTAAAAACACTGCATCGTTTAGCCGACGTGACCTGTTCTGTTGAGCTGGCAAGGTGCCCTGTTTAAACTAATGGGCTGTCGATGTCGTACAAAGCTCTGGTGTTTGTGTGTATATACACGAGTAAGTACATACGGTATGTTACATACCAGGGTTTCCTCAGAGATTTATTTGCAGATGAGAGGATGTGGTCAGTGGGAAGCACAACGTGAGCTATGTAACATGTAACCCCTCTAGTCCCATTGTGTTGGCTTTTCCCACTGAGCGCACAGTGTATTTTTTTTTCCGCATGCGTTGAAAAGATGTCTGAAGCCAGGATGGAATACCGTCATTATTCGATTCATCAAGCTAATTCACTTTTAAGTCTTAAGTAAAAAGTCAGCAGAGTACAGGGCAAACCTCAAAACGTAAGTGGAAGTGATCGTCCTGTGACTGAACCTTAATGTCAAAACGATGTAGGTGCAAGAGTTATCAAATCAGTCTCATAAAATCAGTCTCGTAAATTTATTAACCATTAATTTTGGTGTTTAATATTTTATAATTAAACTACTAAACTTGATGGAATAATCAAATCAGTCTCATTAAATCAGTCTCGTGAATCAGTCTCGTAAAATTATTAGCCATCAATTTTGGTTTTCAATAGTTATAATTAAACCATTCCAGTTGATGGAATAATCAATGGTGCACCAGGTGGAGTCCTTTACTTGGTAGAGGATGGCTTAAGTGAGTACTGTCACAACACAGGCAGGAACACGACTTACTTCAATGAAACAATTTATTAGAAAATTCTGTTAGAAAAAAAAATCCACTAATACTAATCAGTCACAATCGCTAATTGAGCAGAGATGTGATGATCAAGGCGACATTGAGGTAGTGAGGCTGTGCAAATATACGTGTGTGTGTGTGTGTGTGTGTGTGTGTGTGTGTGTGTGTGTGTGTGTGTGTGTATACGTACGTGAATGTCTGCATACTGACAGGAGGAGTGCACGTGGGAGCGCGCGCTTGTGTGCATGCGTGCCTTGGGCACACGGCGAGGAAACAAAGGGATAAAGGGTCCATTCTTTTTTTTTCAAAAACTTTTATTTACAACAAACAGCTATACAATTGTCATACAGAGGGAAAACACACACACACACACACACACACACACACACACACACACACACACACACACAAACAGACAAGGGGAGTTCAAAGTCCACTCGTTTTAAGTCCTCTCAGAGTTCAAATAAAATATACTTTCTTTGATATATCGAAAGTCTTTATGGCTTTTTTGTTTTTCATACTGCCGGAGTTCAACAACAAATCGATGAAAGCAGGGGTTGGAGTCAGACCATTTAGATTTGTGGATGTGGAATTTACCAAGAATAACCAAAAGCTGAATTATTATTAGGTAATATTGCTGTCCAGCCCATAAAACACAAAATATAACGTCACATCACACCAAATAGAAAGGATCGATTCCGTCGCCGTTTTAAGGGCGACACGCGTCACCGGATATAAGTAATACTGTAACCCAGGGATTCGTTCCCAAAGTGTGGTGCGCGCGCCCCCTGCGGTGCTCGAGCGTCCTCTAGGGGGTGCGCGAGAGGAAAATGTATCACTTATATAACTTGTAACTTATCGCGTGACGTAAAAGCCGCGTTGTAATCAAGATGCGCGCGCAGATCGTGTGGCAAAACATGGCCAAGAAACAACTTGCGTATAAAACTTCAAATTAAGCGTAGGGAAGTTAGAAATGTGAGAAAACGGAAATCTCATAATGTGCTGAAGGTCTAAGTAAGGAAGACAGAAAGCATGACGAGTGGAAACTTATGTTAAGCATTGGAGGAGAAACTTCCTGATCCGTTTATACTTGCTGAAGCTCAGTGGACAAGTGATACCACGAAGCTGCCAAACATCGGCTGGAGGGATGTGACCGAACACCTCATAGACACACCAAGTATATTTACCAAATAATCAATGGAGGCATACAAGTCTTAAGAAGCATACGATTACTTTGTTGGTGGACATGTGCAAGACTGCTTTTACCATCTGTTATTGAAGGAAAACTAGTTTTGCTTCATCAAATCAAAGGTAAGCCTTAGTAGTTTGTTTGCACGGCTGAATTGTTTGTATTCAGACAAAGTTGAATTGTTTGTACGGTTATGAGATCGAGGCTGGAGTCAAATTGTGGCCTCAAACATCATGACACAAGAAAGCTGATGGAATCGTTGTCAAACTTGAGGAAGGCTAGGCATTAACAACTCATACTTTGGTTTGGCAGTTGCTCTACTAGGACAGCATCACATTTAGAGCTGTTACTTGCGTATGTTCAATCACAATACTTGCTTGTGTAAGAAGCGGATACATACCAGATATGAAATGTTCTCCGCAAATCTTCATGTTTGGTAGTTGCTCTTCTGACCGCATGAATCCACGCCTGTCTTCTTCGTTTTTCGATTGGAGTTTTCCCTTTCAGCATGCGATAAAAATGCAGATGCTTGTTTTACCATCTTTACGATTTGTACTACCGGCAGCGCAACAACCGTGAGGCATTTCGTTTCGTTTAAACTCAGTTTCTGCGTGATGATCTCTTCAAAATTAATGTAGCAACGTTTACAAACACAAGACTCGCGGCCCCTTTTTGTCTCACAATCTGCGCACGCACATTTGACGCATGTAAACAAGGGAACACGTCTATATGACAGCCTCTCTCCTTGATGGGCCTATCTGCCTCTGAGCCTGTGCATGTATCCTCGCCCTCGCCCGTCATCTTTGCTCTTTAAAAGCGACTAACTTTGCTGCAATTTACTGAAACGTTGTTGTGGTGTAGTTACAGTGTCATTCTAATGTGGGAGCGCATTGTTGAGATCTCTTGAATAGTTTGTTATGTGTGTTCTGATTACTCGATGCCTTCAACGCGGCTATAAATGGACTATGTTGTGTGTGATTTTTCTTCTTCTTCTTTTTAAGTTGTGGGGGGATTGGGTGTGAATCAACCCGGTAGCGACGTAGAAGGGGGGTGCGTTGCTTACAAAATTTGAGAACCGCTGCTGTAACCAACACTTACAGTGTAAAGTGGGCGGACGTCACCTGAGCTTGAGCAGGGAGTTATGGGTATTGAAGTCAACCTGCAGTGCCAGTCCCTACAATAATAACTTGACAAAATATACTTTTTGTGCCTACCAGTTTTCCTGAAATAAAAAAGGGGGGGGGGGCAGATCCCACAGTACTTTCATTTTACGTGGCTTTCATTTTTGGTTTACATATGGCTTTGGTTTACATATTCGTTTGGTGTGCTATAGCTGGTTGATCTCCTTAGCAAAGTTAACATCCACGCTGCCTCTCTTCACTTACTATTTGTTTCCTATACATGTCTACAGTAGTGGTAAGAATTGTAGTTCGCTAGATAGGCATTTTAAGAATGCTATTTGATATAAAATAGGCCAGACGATCAGCTTACTAAGACACCTTTGTTTACATATTGCATTATGGTGACGGTATTGGGGAGTTTCATTTTCTCATGAAGTGTGAAGATCAGTTCATTTTCTTATGAAGTACTCAATGAGGATTTTCTTCTTGTTAATAGCCATGGGTCCTTGCTTGTGCCATCAAGCTTGGATAGGATCCAAACAGACCTTGGCCACACCAGATCCTTAATTTCTCATATGAAATAAGACATTATTGGTGATATCACTTTCAACAAGTGAAGTCAATTTTATTTGTATAGCCCATTATCACATATTGCAAATTTACCTCAGCGAGCTTTACCATCGGCGTCGCCAGGTCATTTTGCTGGGGCTTAAGTCCCGGACGTTTTGAGTGTAGCTAGCCCCGTATATAATTTTAAATTTAAGCCTATGTGAAGCCTGACAAAAAACGTAACGTGTGTGAATGTCCGATAGTCTTCATAACATAACAGCCTGTCAAAATAAATGCAGGTCTCTAAACTAACTATGTGTGTGTGTGCGTGTGTGTGTGTGTGTGTGTGTGTGTGTGTGTGTGTGTGTGTGTGTGAGAGAGAGAGAGAGAAAGAGAGAGAGAGAGAGAGAGAGAGAGAGAGAGAGAGAGAGAGAGAGAGAGAGAGAGAGAGAGAGAGAGAGAGAGAGAGAGAGAAAGAAAATTTAATATTCCAATAAATTAATGTTAACATAAATACATTTAGCTTTTTTCTCTAGTCTGGTACTGTAACATATCAATAAATGTTTAATGATAGCAATTGTGAAGTATTCTGCTTCTACTCAATACCAATACGAATTACTAACAACTACTAATATTTTTAATATCACAATTTATAATTAATATGGACCGTAAACAACAGTTTTTGAGGAACACATTTCAGTTTTTCAGCGATTAAGACATGTACTTTGAATGTAAGTAATGTGCCAGAGTGCATAAAAAAGCATCAAAATAGAGCTTGTTGATAAAAAAAAGATTCCGGGGGAGGATGCCCCCGGACCCCCCTACAGAAGTCCAAGCTAAGCCCCGAATGTCCTTAAATCCTGGAAATGGCCCTGGGCTTTACAGCAATGCAACATCCTGTACTTAGACCCTTGCATCAGATAAGTAACAACTCCACCCCCTCTGCCAAGCTGGGGAGGGCTGCAGACTACCACATGCCTCCTCTGATGCGTGTGGAGTCGCCAGCTGCATCTTTTCACCTGACAGTGAGGAGTTTCGCCAAGGGGATGTAGTGTGTGGGAGGATCACGCTATTCCCCACAGTTCTCGCTCCCCCCTGAACAGACCGACCAGAGGAGGCGCTAGTGCAGCGACCACGACACATACGCACATCTGGTTTCCCACCCACAGACAGGGCCAATTGTGTCTGTAGGGATACCTGACCAACACGGGGATTTGAACCGGCAATCTTCATATTAGTAGGCCATGTAGATTTGATAGGAGGACAGACTACACATGCACACAGGGGAGACTCACATCACATCATTCACATACACGGGGGAAGAGAAAGGAGAAGACATCATTCATAGAGAGAGAAAAGACATGTGAGAGAAGAGAACAGTTTGCAATAGTCAATAATCTATACTCCATAAGCTCGTCGGCAGAACCGTGTGTGGTAAATTCATTGAGACAGAAACTGACCCGCCATGCAGTACAGGTCGTGAAGTATTCAATTTAAAGGCAACTAATTGTAGGTTAAGGCAAAAAGATGAGTTTTAAGTTTGGATATAAAGAACTCAACAGACTCTGTTTTTCTGATGGCAGCAGGCAGGTTATTCCACAAGAACAGGGCCCAATAGCAAAAGGCCCACCAGCTGACTTCTTTTTAACTTTAGGTACACACAGGAGCCTTTTAATTTTAGAGCGGCGATCTCGAGCTGGAATGTAAAGTTTAGGGAGATCAGAAAGGTATGATGGGGCAAGCCCATTTAGGATTTTATAAGTCAGTAGAAGCATCTTAAAGTCTGATCTAACATGGATAGGAATTCAATGAAGGGAGGCAACAATTGACGTAATATGGTAAAATGTTCTAGATTTAGTTAGGATTCTATAGCTGTAGCATTTTGAACCATCTGAAGACTTTTAGTACTAGCATATGGCAGACGTAAAAACAGATCAATATAGCAATCAAATCTGGATGAAACAAATGCATGTATTAGAGTCTCTGCACAGACGAGACCGAAATTTAGCTATGTTACATAAGTGAAAAAAACAGTCTTGGTGATTTCTTTAATGTGCTTACCAAATGAAAGGCTGGGATCAAATATAATACCAAGATTTTTGGTTGCCACACTTTGAAATCACAGAGTTGTTGATTGTTATTGTTACTTGATCAAATTGGTGTCTATGTCTAGCATGGCCAATGACCAGCATCTCAGTTTTATACGAATTTAAAAGCAGGAAATTCAGTGACATCCAGTTTTTCACAGCAGCCAAAGAAAGCCTCTAAATTAGTCATTTCAGTATGATCATCAGCCCTTATATGCACATAAAGCTGAGTATCATCCACATAGCAATGGATATTTATTCCATGACTGTTTTTAATTTGGCCGTGAAATATAGAGAAAATTAGATGGCCAAGAACCGAGCCCTGAGGTACACCATGTTAGATGTCAGAGAATTTTGTTGTAATATTATTATAGAAGACACAATGTGTTCCTCCAGATAAGTAGGATTTGAGCCAAGAAATAGAGCTAAGCCAGAGGCACCAAAATTACGATTTATTCTGTCTAATAGTATACAGTGATCAATGGAGTCAAAGGCTGCACTGAGGTCCAGTAGTAGAAGCACAGAGGTGGAATCAGAATCCATAGCTAGTAGAAGATCGTTCACCACTCTGGTCAGAGAGGTTTGAGTAGAATGACCGGTTCATATAGATGATTTTCTTCTATATGGGTCAAAAGTTGTTGATGAACAACTCTCTGTAGTACTTTATAAAAGAATGGAAGATTAGAGACTGGTCAATAGTTATTACAAGGCCCTAGACTCAACAGCACATCTTTTATGACTCCACGCCCACTACTTGTGACACATTGCACCCAGCCGAGCCAAGCAGCTAGTTGTAGTAAGAAGCAGCAGACAGATGCCATGTTCACACTAACTCGGATAAATATGAAAATACATCTTTTTTTCTCTTTGTTGGCTTTCCATCCACACTAAGCCAACATTTTTTACAACTGAAGATATATATTTTTGAAAATGCTCTCCAAAGTGGATGAATTTGAAAATGCTAGTCTCGCATTGTAGTTTGGATGGGGAAATGGAGCTTTTCTAAAATGCCAACATATAATTGTCAAGTGCTCTCAAGCAAAGCGAATGGTTTAAGTGGCCTGTGCATGACCAATAAAGAGACCTAAAGGAGCATACCAGTATTTTTGCATGTTATAGCCCATTTACTAAAAACTGCATATATTTTACATCACTCCCAACTGTTTTCCAAAGCAAACCATAATAGTAAGTGGTCCTTTAGTTGGTGTTTTTTTTTTTTTAACAGTTTTGGTATTTCAGTGTGGACAGTAATTATTTCCAAAATCAAAAGTGACTTTTTAAATCTGAAATTGCTAGTATGGTCGGAAAACTTTTGACCTGTTTTTGACATGAAATGATGATAGCGGCATTTTCCAATCTCCCCGGATTAGTGTGGACATAGAGTCAAACACAAAAATTAATGATTTTGTGTGTGTGTGTGTGTGTGTGTGTGTGTGTGTGTGTGTGTGTGTGTGTGTGTGTGGGTTTTGGTGGAGAGCATGTTACCATGGAGATTAAATCACTTGAGCTGACACACAGAGATAAGCATTTCTTTACCACTTTAATGGACAGAAACATAAGTACAGTGATGGAGACCTAGTTAACATGCACCTCTGTATGTATTCTCTGTTATAACTGACTCCTTATTTCCTTTATCATATGCACTGATCATCCCTTTCTCTCCCAGAGCAGGGAGACCTCATTAAGGCAGGTTAAGGCAACTTGCTAATGGTTCCTCTCAGTGCTAATAACACAGGGTCACCTAATATCACACACTGCTTTGTTCCCTTCATCCAGCTATTTATCATGTATTATTAATGGCCAGGTATCATGAAATCACTCTTGTATCATCATAATGATGTTCCCATGGCCTAGGTTAAGACAAGCAGCACTTGCCGTGTTAGCTTGTGACTTATTATAAGCATGGGAGCAAGTGAATCCTCTATCCAAATATATCAGTTCAAGTAAGGTGTGATAACAAATCAAGTGGTATTATGAATTTATATTACAGGCGATTCGCCAACACTGTTTGTGATTCATCCATACAACATAAGTAGAAAAAGCGTCATCTGCAAGATCTGTGCATGCAAAGGTTCAGGTCAAAGTCCCCATATATTAGATTTTACAAATTCACTAGTCCCACAAATCCTGATTTATGATCAAAAGGTGCTTAGAAAAGAAATATGAGGCAGGCAGATAAATTGTGCCTTTTAGAAGTGTTGTCCTCCAAGCTAGTTTGATTGTTTGGTATTTCTAAACCTCCAGTACAGCTGACTGAAGCTGAGGTTTGTCTCAATTGTGCAGGTTTTATTATCCTTATTTTCACAACTCCAAATACACGGGGCCCAAAGCCAAGACTTGGTAGCATTTCTGCATCTGTTCAGAATATGAAACATCTTTGTAAATGACATGCAGACCCCATTCTAGACTTAGGGAATCTTGCCTCAGTCATTGTCATGGGTAACTTTGCATTGCCAATAAGGCAACTTGATGTGATTTAGCATAATTTGAATAATGCCATTCATGGAAATGTGCGGGGGTGATGAAATTTTAATGGGGCTTGGGATAACACAACTGCTCCTCATTTACAGTGGCTCTCTCCATTCCCAGAGACTAAGGCCTCACTGGTTACATGGCTTATTTCATTGCTGTACTATCAATGTTTTTTATTGGACACACTTAATTAGTATGGATATCTCCATTGTTGTGTACAGGCAAAAAATGCAAAGCCTCTTTTCTCTTCATTGACGGCCAATTCTGCCAGCTCACCGTGTTTGCTGAGATTGGGATCCAAGTGATGCTGTTGTCTGATATTGCTTTTTGTCAACGCTGCAAATGAATATTTCCCAGCGAGTGACTGGCTCAGGTACATATTTAGTATGCATAGTCTGAGTAGTCAATTAGATTCAGTTGATCATAAAGGTGATCAACAAGGTTGCATGTTGTGAAATCAAGAGAACCACAAGGAATTATGCTGGGCTACTGACAAAATGTCACACAACAACTTAAAGACCAAGCTGCCCACCCCTGCTTTGCCTCCCTCTGTGCAACACCTGTGCCTTAAATCAATCTGCTAAAGCACTGACCCAACAAGTTGTTCATGTTTGTTACCCTCTCATGGACACTGTAACGAAACACCTCACAAGAACACCAACGGCCCAACTCTCAAATCCCCTCAGCGTATGTTAGAGTGGAACTGAGTTACCACTTTAGTTACCACCGAGAGCATAAAAGCCCTTGTGCCTACTGCGGCTAATACTGATGGAAATGTGTGTCAGCGCAGGAAGACACACACAGACAGATAGATGGATAGATAGATATTTAGATAGATAGATGGATGGATGGATGGATGGATGGATAGATAGATAGATAGATAGATAGATAGATAGATAGATAGATAGATAGATAGATAGATAGATAGATAGATAGATAGATAGATAGATAGATAGATAGATAGATAGATAGATAGATAGATAGATAGATAGATAGATAGATAGATAGATAGATACTGGGGCAAAAAAACATGCATTGCATTATGTGTACTTTTCTTTTTTTATGTGTTGGTTAATTTTGTAACTCTTTGTTTTTTTAAACCTTTTAAAATCCCATTTCATCATTCCACAACGTACACAGTCTTTGCTCATTGCTAAACGTATGATCGTTTTCTATTTTACATACAATGCAACTCATGGACCTTGACAGGAACTCATAATTTCTACCCTAATGGTTAGCCAGACTAGTCCATCTACAGAGATGAGAAGGGGTGGGGGGTAGTAGGTAAGGGGGTGCTTATGTTAAAATACGACTAACAAGAATTGAGTGGGTTCAAATGAAAACAACAAAAAATAAGAAATACAATTATAATTTAACAATTTCAAGTGCGAAATAAAAACGACTCAGTTTTCAGACCCCTGTGATCCCCCCCCCCCCACACACATGGATCATTTCATTTTTCCTCCTACTGACCTGCTCGCCGCTCTTTAGTGAAATATGCCCTTATAAGTCTCATGCTTACTGAATACATATAGAATAAGGCTGCATGTCCACCAGAGACCTCTTTCAAATAAACATTGCCGGTGCTGGAGGTGAGTGTTTGGATAGCACTGAGTGTGCAAAGCAGGTGCTTGAATGCTGGAAAGGCACTGCTTTGTAGTTGTTGCCACGCAGTGAGACAGGTTTCAAAACAGGAAATCTTCTTCCTACTTTCTTTATAGTCAAATTGTGATGATAAGCTCATAACATATCACATAAACAGGGCGTCTATTTTGCAATATAAACACGACTTTGGTTTCTCGCTTTCGTTTTTCATCTTGTCCTGCCCCTCCTTCATTCTTTTTTGGATTTGCCCCCCCCCCTTTTTTCAGTTGTACTTGGCTAATTAGTCCACTCTTCCGAGCCGTCCCGGTCGCGGCTCCACCCCCTCTGCCAATCCGGGGAAGGCTGCAGACTATCACATGCCCCCTCCGATACGTGTGGTGTCTCCAGCCGCTTCTTTTCACCTGACAGTGAGGAGTTTCGCCGGGAGATCATAGCGCGTGGGAGGATCATGCTATTCCCCCCAGTTCCCCCTCCCCCCGAACAGTAGCCCCGACCGACCAGAGGGGGCGCTAGTACAGCAACCAGGACACATACCCACATCCAGCTTCCCACCCGCAGACACGGCCAATTGTGTCTATACGGACGCCCGACCAAGCCAGAGGTAACACGGGGATTCGAACTGGTGATCCCCGAGTTGAGTTGATGGGCAATGGAATAGACCGCTATGCTACCCGGACACCCTTCCGTCATTCATACTGGTTGGTGGAACTCGAATTGACATTGGTGAACCGTGCACTCCAGCAAAAATTGAAATTGTTTCATCTTTAGAAACAGCTTGAGTGTTCACAACACGAGGTCCTAAAAAAAGGTCAGCTACCTGGTTTTGGTTGAGAGCGTTCAAAGTACGACCTTTCCACAGACAACAATACAGCTCTGACAACGACTATAGCAGCTCTGACAACGACTCCAAAGAGGATAAATTCTGAGTTTCATCACCAGCCAGTCAGACTAGCTTGGTCTAGTCAGAAAGGCACGAACTGAGGAAGCCTCTTGGATGAGAGGCGAAACGTCTTCACGGATATATACCAAGTCCAGTTGCACTTGATTCAACTCCTTTGGATAACCATGACCTGGATGAATGAGAACATTCACAGACAGACAACAATACAAAAAAAAATACAGGAAGCACTTTTTTTTTTCTTACAGGTCTCTAGTGAATGCCCGGCCTACTCAATCCAAATTCATCCACTTCTTACTTACATGGACTCAACAACAGCCGTGTTTTGTATCCGTGACGCAGTGCGTCCTCGTTCGACCAACAACAACATCTACGGTGGATGTTGGAAGCAAAGCCTCGGCCTCTCCTCTGCCCAAGTTTCCTCGGAGATTACAACACCAATTAGAATGCTGTTTCCTGGTATTCGCCCATCAAAGCCACAAAGCCGTTGCTTTTATTTTCCACATCAAAGGCCATTATTCTTTTTCTCCCTTCAAATCAACATCAACCCTGAGGATCTGTGAGCTTTCGCTCTCATTTTCTCTCCTCTCCACCCTGAGCAAAGCTCTTCTCTCAGCCCAATCATAATAGGAACGGCAATGCGGACCAAAGACAACAAGGAGAGTGCTCCCGGTAGCACCCCGGAGATGTCAAATTGTTTATTGTCTCCCCTTTATCTCTCGCTCTCTTTCTTTTTGTGTACTGATGCTTATTATTCTGCCACAATGCGTGTGAACTACAAAATCCAGAGACGGTGCCCTGTAGCTCTGTATGGAGAGCACATCGCTGCACTGCATCATAGCTGTGAATCAGGAGCAAAGATTTAAAAATGTATGACCCGTGTACATTATGTATAATAATGTTTTAAATATAAGATCTCCTTTTTTTTCCCCTCAGACACTCTGAGGTGTATGGACCTGGTTGGTTTATCAGGTGCAGTTGATCTCCGCTGTTTTTTTTTGTTTTTTTTTTTTTCAATAAAGTACATGTAGAGAAAAATGATGGCAGGACAGCGAGAGAGAGAGAGAGAGAGAGAGAGAGCAGCATATTCATGTGTAAGAAAAGGAGAGGTGGAGAGAGAAGGAGAGCTCTAGTGAGTTTGAAACTACTAAGTGGGGCATCGTAGTGCAGTTGCGATGTTTACATATGAAGTGGTGTACATACGACACACCTCTGCTGCACCCCTGACACGTCTTCCACATCGCTGTTGATGAAAGAGTCTGCACACATTACTGTTCTCAGTGTAGAAAGACTGTCAGACATGGAGATCCTAATTAGCCATGAATGTCTCTATAAGTCTCTCCATGTTGAGGATTTAAAAACGACTTGTTTCAGTGATCTATAACAAAAGAACTACAAAGAAGGAAAAGAAAAGACGATCAAGAGTTTCTGCGAGACCAGAAAATAAAATTCTCCCCCTCATCATTGTCTTGTTTTTTTGGGGGGTGGTGGGGGGTTTAAGCAAAGATGTCTCACGGTGTTTCATGGTGGCCCAGTGGTTAGCACTGTGGCCTCACAGCAAGAAGGTCCTGGGTTCGAACCCCAGGCCGTCCCAGGTCCTTTCTGTGTGGCGTTTGCATGTTCTCCCCATGTCTGCGTGGGTTTCCTCCTCATGCATCGGTTTCCTCCCACCATCAAAAAGACATGCATGTTAGGGTTAATACTCCTGCCTGTGCCCCTGAGCAAGGCAATGGAACTGGTCCCCAGGCGCTGCAGCTGCCCACTGCTTCTATACAATAGGATGGGTTAAATGCAGAAGACAACCAAAAACAACTGTACAGTGACAAAATAAATAAATAAATAAAGTGGTTAATGCTTGCGTGTATGCATTTGTGTGTGTGTGTGTGTGTGTGTGTGCGTGGTGGGTGCTAGTGAGCTATTAAGAAAACCTCTTCTCTGCAAGGGCCAGGTCAGTTTGGTGACCTTCATAAACTCAACTCTAATCCCATTTTAAACCCATTTGATGAGCACCTGGTTGGCGGTACACTACCCGGCCTCATTCCATTAACTTAACACTGTTGTAGAGCACAACCCGAGGTTATTTGATGAGGCAGGCGTGTAGGCTGCACCACCCATCCCCGGCAGCTAACTAGCAGGGGATGTCTCTGTTGACAGCTCTTGTACTTCATGACAGAGTGATGAGCCGGTTGATGCAGAGGTGAAAACCCTGTACAGATAGTGTGGCAAGCTCTTACCTGACCCTTGGCAGATGGAAAAACGTGATTGCACAGAGAAGAAATTACATTTTTCTCATATACAATACCACTGATGTTGCATCTGAGGCTGTTGTAGTTGCTCTGCATACATTTAAGTTCAAAGGTGGTATAAAAACAAGAACAAGATCAATTTAGTTTCAGTTGTTTCAGCTTAAAATGTTATTCTTTCTCAAATAATTTATTAAAAAATCTATTTTCATGGGTTGTCTTAGGTAACATTCTGCTGCGTAAAAGAATGAAATGCAATGATCTGAATCGGTTCAGCTGAAAATAAATCATCTTCAGTGATGAGCTGTTGCAAAAGAGGAAACAAAACCAGCTATTTGCATTTATCCAGTAAATGTGGGGGGGGGACCCCATCCCTTTCTTCATTGCAGGGGGGGAAAAATAGTCTACCGCACTTTTTCATTTTCATAAAAGCACTGACCTTTATAAAAGGGGCTCCAAACCGAACTTCAATTTCAAAACATACATATTAATGGAAATTTTAAGGTCAAGATTTGATAATCTTCACGTGAGAGCCGTTGTTGAACTTTAAGTTACTCTCGGAGTATGTAATATCCCTTGGGTGACACAATTTCAGATGATGGAAGTCAAAGGTTAGGGGATGTTGTGATTTCCTCGGTTGAATATAAAATATGAAATCAGCCAAGTTCTGCACAGCTAAGTACCTTTTTAAGCACTCGATCAATGGCATAATCCAACTCCCTTTAGCTGTGGGTTGACGCTAACGCAGTGCTGATCAGAAAAGTATGTAACGACCCATGTACCCTCAAAGGATGTCTAATGTCTGAGCCCCTAAACATGATCAATTCTCACCTGTGGTCTGCAAAAGGGTGAGACCAGATTTCGGGAGATTATGAAGGTTTACAGTCTGAACGCTATTGAATAGATTGTGAAGTCGAATAGGAAGGCATGGGGCGTCCGGGTAGCGTGGTGGTCTATTCCGTTGCCTTGCAACGCGGGGATCGCTGGTTCAAATCCCCGTGTTACCTCCGGCTTGGTCGAGCGTCCCTACAGACACAATTGGCCGTGTCTGTGGGTGGGAAGCCGGATGTGGGTATGTGTCGTGGTCGCTCCACTAGCGCCTCTTCTGGTCGGTCGGGCCACCTGTTCAGGGGGTAGGGGGAACTGGGGGAAATAGCGTGATCCTCCCACACGCTACGTCCCCCTGGCGAAACTCCTCACTGTCAGGTGAAAAGAAGCAGCTGGCGATTACATCGGAGGAGGCATGTGGTAGTCTGCAGCCCTCCCCGGATCAGCAGAGGGGGTGGAGCAGCGACCGGGACGGCTCAGAAGAGTGGGGTAATTGGCTGGATGCGATTGAAGGGGGGGGGGTAATAATAATAGGTAGGCATAAGTGTCAAAATGCCAAGTGGTTTATCTTTATGTGAAATAAGGAAAATGCATACTGTCGAGGAGCCAGAATACTGATGACATAGCACAGAGTAGCTAGTGCTCCTCCTTTAAACAAGTTTATTGTGAAACAAATTCTCATACAGAATGAGGTGCCAAAGCTAAACGCTAACCCCCCCCACCCACCCACCCCCTCTTTATAGCTCTAACTATCGCTGTCCGAGTGATTTTCTTTTGCTGGCAAAGGGAGCTATTTTGTCTGACAAATTTCTTGGGCGAATCCACCTTAAAGGGATAGAGAAATCTAACATCAAAATCACACGAGTTGATAGCTTTGTAATATTGCAAGTCTGTAAGAAAAGTTTCGGGCATATCAGGAACAGGAACACTCAGGAACACTTTGTTATTTCACCTCATGTACTTGCGCCTGAATGAAATGAAACGAAATGCCGTTTCCCACAGCCCACTGCAGTGCAACACAAAGACAAAAACACACACAAGAACTACAAGAACACGCATATCCAAACTAACACACATATTCAAACTGACACATACATACAGACTGACGAAAAGCACTGTCCAAGGGAACGAACGCCAGCCAGGATGACTGTTGGAACCGCCGGCCTGCATGGGCTAGCAGTTAGCCTAGCCTGCCCCGATTACGCGTCCTGTCAGACCGCCCTCCGTGTTTCCTCCTCGAGCGCAGCTCCAGACAGGGGCCGTGGTCCCTGTGGCAACCGGATGAAGCAGACCAAGGCCTCCCAGCCAGACACACTTGACACACCTCCCCGCACTCCACACGACGACTTCAACAACACCACAGTCAACACGAGGTGAGGCCCCCGCCAGACCGCCCTCGGTGTTATCGGAACCGGTGGTCTGCATGGGCTAGCAGTTAGCTTAGCCTGCCCCGCTTGCGCGTCCTGTCAGACCACCCTCGGTGTTACCTCCTCGGGTGCAGCTCCGGGCATTTGTGCCCATTTATAGGAAAGATGTGAGCAACGTCTTATTGTTTTCCTCATGCCCCAGGAGGCACCGTGCTCAGTGTCTGCTGGAAGAGACAAGATGGCTGAAAGTGACTCGGGAGTCACTTAGTGTGAATTAGACTAACGGTTTCTTTTAGTGCAGGAAAATGGTGTTAAGATATGGTCGATGTAGCGGCCCGCGAAATCAAACTCATTGTGAGCGGAGCGTGCAGAGTTGACGTGACGTCATAGCATTTACGCAAGCCATTTCAATGCGGTTAAAAAAAAACGTTCCGGTTGCCGCATTCATAGAATTGTCCATGATGAGGCAAGTCTGCTTAAAATTGATATTCGGAGACAGATATGAGATATTTATTTTCAGTCTTTAGCATGAATTGTTAGCCTATGTCATAGTCTAGCTTACCAAACGTATTTGAACCTTGTGCTTCCTTTTCCTTAAAAATTGTTTTCCCCCTGTGCAGGGCTGCACATATTTAGAGGGGTGGAGGCTATGGACAAAGAAACATCCCTCACTGAATTTAGGGGAAACATTACTATAAACTACCCTTCAGAAAACTGACCTGACCTGGCAACGACACACAAAGACATGCTGCTGTAGAGGAGCTCAACCAGGAGTCGTGACAACTTTCTCTTTCGGCTACATAACGTGCAACATTTATTCCTTCACCATAACAACAAACCCAAAAAAACCTGCGCAGCGGAAGTGTGTCACTGTAAACACGAACCGAGAAAACAGCAGCTGTAAACAAACGTTCCTACTCGCTCAATAAGGGGAATTACGTATCCCTATAACCATTACACTGCATTCATTTGTTATACACACATGGGGATATGGCTGTATTACCTAACATGGAGTTTTTCCCTGATTATTTATCAGTATGGATTTAATTTTGATGCTGTGGTGACCCACATCTATATAACGAGAGACATTCACCTAAGAGGACGGTGTACCTTTAAGGGAAGAGGCGAGGGGTCAGATAATGCACTTCCGCTTCCGGTTCACAGTTCAGTGTCGTCGAATGTATGACATGCTAAGTTGGAGCTAGTAAACTACCTCGACTACGTCTACTCTCACGTCTCCTGTCTCGTTGTTTTCTAACTCCACATTGGTGACCCCGACGTGATCGAACTACTAATACGAGTATGTCTGACAACGAAGACGCCGGGAATAATGCTGCCGCGGTACCCGCTCCCGACGCCGGTGCTAACAACATGGCTATTGCTAACGCTAGCATTTACGCCGCTAATGTGAAGCTACCTGACTTTTGGCAGCATAATCCACGGCCGTGGTTTCAACATGTGGAAGCCCAGTTCCAGCTGAGAGGGATAACGCAGGATGCAACGCAGTACTTCCACGTAGTGGCGGCGTTAGACGCATCGACAACGGCGCGAGCAATGACACTCTTGGAAGCTCCGCCAGCTGCTGGCAAGTACGATGCTATAAAGACATTCCTCCTGAAACTATTTGAACTGTCGGAGCTGGAGAAGGCAGACCGTTTACTGTCCCCGAATGGCCTCGGCGACGGCAAACCGTCTGAGTTAGTGGAAAAAAATGCTGTCTGTGCTGGGATCGGCTGATCCGGCCTTTCTTTTCACACACATTTTTCTGAGGCTGCTCCCCGCACCTGTACGCACAGCACTGGCCAGTTCTCCTCTCGCCGCCTCCAAGGACTACCGTTCTCTGGCTGCTGAAGCAGACAGGGTTTTCCTGGCCAACCGGCAACAGTTTGTGCATGCCCTGCTACCCCACCAGACCGCCCCACCACCACCTGTGTACGACTATATGGACACCGCGGCTGCGGTGACAGCCCGCCGCCAACCTGACGACGGGCTCTGTTATTACCATGCCAGGTTTGGGGCAAAAGCAAAACGGTGTCGCAAACCCTGCAGTTACAGGGTTCAGGGAAACGCCAAGGCCGGCGCTCGTTAACGGCTATGGGCGCCGGCCGTGACTGCAAGCTGTTGTTCATCAGAGACTCCTTGTCGGGCCGGCGGCTGCTGGTTGACTCTGGCGCTCAACGCAGCATACTACCAGCACAAGCTGTGGACACGATGACCGACAGTCACGGCCCCCAGATGGACGCCGCCAACGGCACGTCCATTCGGACGTACGGTATCAGACCTGTGGACGTGTGTTTTGGCGGCCGACGTTTCGGCTGGGACTTTGTGATGGCTGCTGTATCCACCCCGCTCCTAGGTGCGGATTTCCTCTGTGCTTTCAACCTGCTGGTGTATGTTAAAAACTGTCGCGTGATTGATGCCGTCTCTTTTGCGTCATACCCCTGCACGCTTGGGGGCGCTGGAGCGCTGTGCCTCGCTAACACACTCTCCACCGGGGATCCATACCAACGCCTGCTCGCAAATTTCCCCGAGCTCACCACACCCACCTTCTCCTCGGCGGTGGCCAAGCACGGCGTGGAACATCATATCACCACAGTGGGCCCCCCAGTTTACGCCCGGGCCCGACGCCTCGACTCGGCCAAGCTCGCAATAGCCAGGGAGGAGTTTTCGACTATGGAGCGCCTCGGCATTGTCCGCCGTTCTGACAGCCCGTGGGCTTCCCCTCTTCACATGGTTACTAAGGCCGATGGGGGTTGGCGCCCGTGTGGGGACTACCGTCGCCTAAACAATGCCACGACCCCCGACCGGTACCCCATACCGCACATACAAGATTTCTCTACCCACCTGGCGGGCGCTGCCATCTATTCCAAAATCGACTTAGTGCGGGGGTATCACCAAGTGCCGGTCCACCCACTGGATGTCCCAAAAACGGCTGTCATCACACCCTTTGGGCTCTTTGAGTTCTTACGTATGCCTTTTGGCCTTAAAGGGGCGGCGCAGACGTTTCAGCGCCTTATGGATTCTGTGCTCCGCGACATGCCATTTTTGTTTGTGTACTTAGACGACATCCTCGTGGCCAGCGCGTCGGCGGAGGAACACATGACGCACCTCAGACAGCTGTTCGACAGGCTCAGCGAACACGGCCTCATCATCAACCCAGCTAAGTGTCAGTTTGGGGAGTCGTCCATCACCTTCCTCGGGCACCACATCACTCCACAGGGGGCCGTTCCCCTCCCTGCCAGGGTTGAGGCTGTCACTATGTTCCCCGGCCCCCGCACTGTACAGTCGCTGCAGGAATTCCTGGGCATGGTGAACTTTTATAACCGTTTCCTGCCCCGTGCCGCCCACATCATGCGCCCCCTGTATGCCCCCCTCCCGTGGTTATACGTTCCTCCTCACTATTGTGGACAGGGCCACCAGGTGGCCAGAGGCTATTCCCTTGTCCTCCACGACGGCAGCAGAGGTAGCACGGGCGTTCATCGGCTGCTGGGTGGCCCGTTTTGGCACGCCTGGTGACATCACGAGCGACCGGGGCTCCCAGTTTACCTCGGAGCTCTGGACGGCGGTCGCTGAGCACCTGGGGGTGAAGATCCACCGCACTACGGCGTACAACCCGCAGAGCAACGGACTTTGTGAGCGGTTCCATTGGGACATGAAAGCCGCTCTGCGGGCAAGCCTCACTGGCTGCGACTGGATGGACCGGCTCCCGTGGGTCATGCTCGGCCTGCGTTCGGCCCCGAAGGAAGACCTCCAGACCTCCTCCGCTGAGCTGGTGTATGGCCAGCCCCTGCGGGTTCCGGGGGAGTTTCTTCCGGATGCTATGGCTCCCTGGTCGGCCGCCTCTCACCTCAGTGCGTTCCAGAGCGCTGCCGGTGCCTTCGCTCCCGTTCCGATGTCTCAACACTGCCTCCCCCGGTCCTACGTCCCCAAGGATCTGCCATCGGCCAGGTACGTCTTCATTAGGCACGACAGCCATCGATCCCCGCTGCAGCCCCCATACGACGGGCCCTTCCGCGTCCTGGAGGCGGGGGATAAGAACTTTGTGGTGGACATGGGGGGCAGGCCGGAGTGGGTCGCTATAGACCGTCTCAAGCCCGCTCACTTGGACATTGGGGAGCCAATACAATTGGCCCTACCCCCGCGGCGGGGGCGCCCTCCTAGGTTGGCCCCGGCACCTGCCTCTGTTCCTGCTTCGGCCCCGCCTATGGCCCGGGTTTCGGCCCCATCTGTTTCCCCTCCTGTGAAGCGCAGCCGTTATGGCCGCAGGGTCCGCCCCCCGACTCGTCACCTGTTTTCCCCGTGACTTTGCACTATGTCATTGACTGTTCTGTTGTAGAATCTATTTTTATGTTCATGACTTGCACTTTTGCTGTTTTGCATTGTTTTTTGTAGGTGAATTCTGGGGGGGCCTGTGTGGTGACCCACATCTATATAACGAGAGACATTCACCTAAGAGGACGGTGTACCTTTAAGGGAAGAGGCGAGGGGTCAGATAATGCACTTCCGCTTCCGGTTCACAGTTCAGTGTCGTTGTCGAACGTATGACATGCTAAGTTGGAGCTAGTAAACTACCTCGACTACGTCTACTCTCACGTCTCCTGTCTCGTTGTTTTCTAACTCCACAATGCCTCTATATGATTGCCATAAACAAATGTGACAATCAGTAAGAAAATAGATACTAATATACGTGTTATGATTATAAATGCTTCTCAGTTTTGAACTCCCTGCAAAATCTCAACAAAAGATTGGAGATACGTTACCAGAGACAGTTTAAATTATAGTGCAGTCAGTGCACTCTGTCGTTTTATAATAGGACAATTTGAAACGCTAGGGGGCGGTACTGACAACATAAGACCAATTGGTGTCATGCAAAACTGGCCAATCGAAGCACCTCTGTCTGAACATAAAGAAAATCGACCAATCACACGTCCAGATTCACGCAACAAATACTGTTATTTACGACAGATCACGCTCAAATTTCAGTGATTCCTGAGGTGAATAACATGCATACAAAAACCAGCAAGTGGGGGGAAAAAATCTTTCCGTGAAAACATCATCCTTTGGAACAGACACTTCATGTTGTGTTCCTGAATGTGAAATGCGAATGAAAATGTGCGTTTCAGAACTTGAGACTTGACTCGCTAGTGAAAAGATAGGGGTCTAGTCTTGTTCGTGAAAAGCTGGTGCCTGAGTGAAAAGGTTTAAGGCTTTGTGTATTACCCCATTGCTGTATATTGTAACGTGCATGGATAAGTAGACATGTTAGTCCTTGGCTAACGGGTCGGACCCTTTAGTCGACTGGTTAACGTTGTCGCTTGCGGTGTGGGAGCCACGGGTTCGCGTCCCTACTGTTGCGGTTCCCGGGCTGCCCCCCTAATTCGCTACATTGGTGTCAGAAGTGTGATGGTGAGACCGTGAGGTCATCGGAAGCACGTGCGCCCAGAGGCGTGAGGGAGCTGATATGCTGAAGCGCGGGGACACGCTTCCCGAAGGAGGGGGGGTATTATAACGTGCATGGATAAGTAGACACGTTGGTCCTTGACTAACGGGTCGGACCCTTTAGTCCACTGGTTAACGTTGTCGCTTGCGGAGCAGGAGCCACGGGTTCGCGTCCCGGCTGTGGCGGTCCCGGACTGCTCCCCGAATTCGCTACAATATTAAAAAAGAATTGGTGCTGAAAGGGGGTGGCACGGTGGCGCAGTAGTTAACTCGGTCGCCTAACAGCAAGAAGGTCTTGGGTTCGAGCCCCGGGGTCGTCCAGCCTTGGGGGTCGTCGTCCTCTGTGTGGAGTTTGCATGTTCTGCCCGTGTCTGCGTGGGTTTCCCCCGGGTGCTCCAGTTTCCTCCCGCAGTCCAAAGACATGCATGTCAGGGGAATTGGCCGTACTAAATTGCCCCTAGGTATTAATGTGCGTGTGCGTGTGTGTTATGGCCTGGCGGCCTGTCCAGGGTGCCTCCCTGCCTGCCGCCCAATGAATGCTGGGATCCCCTCGACCCTGAGAGCAGGATAAGTGGTTCAGATGGATGGATGGTGCGGAAAGTTCATGATATTTCTCCGTAGTAGGTGTAAACATCTTTACTTACCAGTTTAAAATTCACTTTGCCCCCTGAATAAACAAAGAAAAAAAATGGTTGCGCCTGCCACCCGACCCAAGAAAACCCACCAATCGATGTCACTGCTATTTCGTCTCATCTCAATCCTGGCATGCCTATTGGCTGTCCGTAGTCCACTGATGCTGCGCCCTCTGGCGCTAAGTGTCAGGTAAGACGTTTTCATTCGTTTCTCGTTGCTCTATGTTTTAAAATGGTTTTTTTGCAAGCATTTTACGGTGTGAAATATGCGTGATAGTACTCAACTGCATGTGTCTTACGCTCAATGCGTGAGAGTTTGCAGCCCTGTGTGTTAAAATAGGTATCATGAAATCTGCAGCAGCGATGGCTGACTATTCATAGCCTTCTCATAGCCTAGCTACAGCTCCCAGCCTGCCAGCTTCTCTCATGAATCATGTACCCACTGCAACGTATGGCATGGCTTTAACCTACAAACTATTCCCACAGCGCGTGCGCTCAACTGCCGCTGTGGGCTATGCGTCACAAGTTGTGGTCCCTCACTCCCTCACTCATAGACGACCTGAGAGGGGGCGTTTAGTAGGACACGCTCGCAGCTACTCACACACAGCACAGGTGCGCCGTGGGTCTGGATGGTTCCATGCTTGTTTTTCATCTTGAATACAGAGCAGCAGACATTTGAAGCAAAAAAATGTAAAGGAAGCAGAAAAGTGGCATAGCCATAGCCAAAAAACAAAGATAGAAGAGCATATGATGTTAGAAATATATGCAATTCAGTGCTTTATTTCTCTGTGTGTGTGAGAGGGATGGTGATGGGGGCAGGGTTAATGGGGGTGTAGAGGGGGGTGAGGGGATGGGAGGGTTTGAATGTTGCTGTATTATTGTATATACTTGCTGTGTATTTCTTTTTTTTCTTGTGCATATTAGACCGTATATTGAATCTGTATATTTGTGACTTGTATAGTGTATTTTTACTATGATGTGTATTTTGTATTTTCCTGTGATGCTGCTGCAGACAGCATTCTCATAGGGGACAATGAAAAACTCTATAAAAAGACTCGATAAAAACGTTTCAGCAAAACAAAAACAAAAACAAAACTATAATTGCGAGTCTTTATTGCATGTGTGACAAAATATATAAATATTATCTTTGATAGCTGCTTAAACTTATTTTAAGAAGTTGATTTTACATTGCCTCATTATTATGTGATTCACATGCATTAAAAAAAGCAAAAAAAAAGCAAAACAAAAAACACAAAACAAAACACCAGAGTGCAGGAAATGAAGTCTCTGAAATTCAGATTTGTTTGGGGGAGATAACCTCTGTCCCCCCAGCTGGAACCGCATGTCACCCTGTTGCCACTTCAGGTAAAACTCGCTAAAACTGCCACTGTTCTTACAAACACCCATTGTCCCATAACATCACAACATTTGTTCACTATTCCTTTCAAAACAAGTGATTACAGGGCTGCCGACCCTTACGCATTGAGTGTGAGTCTGAGTGTGAGACTCACGTAATTTGGGCCTCTCCCATGCACCACGTCACACTTTGTATTTCCCATGCTTGAAACGTGATAGCCTTTATTTTCCAAAGGGGTTGAATCAAGTGCAGCTGGACTTGGTATATATTCGTGAAGACGATGAGGACGACTCCAAAGAGGATAAATTCCGAGTCTCATCACCAGCCAGTCAGACTAGCTTTGTCTAGTCAGAAAGGCAC
Organism: Lampris incognitus; assembly: GCF_029633865.1. NCBI lineage: Eukaryota > Metazoa > Chordata > Actinopteri > Lampriformes > Lampridae > Lampris > Lampris incognitus. The sequence goes on along the minus strand of NC_079214.1, from coordinate 54,234,972 downwards.
GAACTGATGAAGCCTCTTGGATGAGAGGCGAAATGTCTTCACGGATATATACCAAGTCCAGCTGCACTTGATTCAACTCCTTTGGATAACCATGACCTGGATGAATGAGAACATTCACAGACTTAGCCTTTATTTGTTTCATTTGCGGGAATTACAAGTCCCAGTTTATTCTGCTTCATGTCTATTTGACTGACAGCAAGTGAGAACCAAACTGAGAAGCCGGCTTGCAAAACACTCTCCTGATTGGCTGATAAGAAGCAGGCACAAAGAAACACTTCTGTCTCAGTTTACAGCACCCAGGGCGTCCACAGACACCAGGTTGGTTTATTTCTCAATGCATCTACTTACTTGATATCTGTTGCAGTGTAGAAAGAGTTTGCCAAATATAAACGTTTTAAATTAAAATGAAAGCCACTTTAAGCAAGTTTGGTTTTGGTTGAAAACACTTTTTGAAGTGTTCTGTGTTTGTGTGGGGTACTTTTTATCAGTCAAGCAGCCTGTCATCCATATTATAGAACGGTATTTGTTTGCACCTTTTATTAAACGATGAAAGCAACCATTCTTTACACAAAATATGGATTTTCAAAATTCCATTCAGAGGGCACATGAGGACTGACAGGGCAAAAGGGTAGGGTCTCAATACTGTGTGCATAACTGGCGTTTTACATCTTCAGTGTAGCAGCCATCTGTATGAAGTCGTTACTATCAGGCATTATAAGGTAGTTGAGTTTTGATTTGATTTTTTTTTTACTTCAATACACATTATAATCAGTGCCCTGTGCATTGATTTTTATATATATATTTAAAAAAGTAGTTCTCCTACTAATAATGTGATCAGGAGAAATGCTGGTGCTGAGGATCTGACAATAAATCCGACTGATTCAGACGACACCATGACAGCACACAAACTGATTTGGTAAGGATATGGGCACATTCTTTACTTAAATATTATTTCACTGGTATCATAGTGACTATGTTTATCCAATTTTAATTTCTAACTTTAAAAGTTTTTTTATACTCTGTATTCAGTGATTCTTTTCTGCAACACAGTCCTAGTTTCACCATAGGTGTCGGTACAGTTCATCTTTTTGCACTGCATTCATGGCTACCGGAGCTGCAAAACTCTTTTGAGTGATAACTGTTCAAACAGGTATGTAGCCACAAAGTTGTATATCCATCCACCCATCCATCCATCCATTATCCAAACCGCTTATCCTGCTCTAAAGGTCGAGGGGATGCTGGAGCCTATCCCAGCAGTCTCACTGGGCGGCAGATGGGGAGACATCCTGGATAGGCCTCTAGTCCATCACAGGGCCAACACACACACACACACACACACACACACACACACACACACACACACACACACACACACACACACACACACACACACACACACACACACACACACACATACACACTTTAGTAAGTCCGATTTTGGACTATGGGAGGAAACTGGAGTACCCGGAGGAAACCCACACAGACACAGGGAAAACATGCACACTCCACACAGAGGATGACCCGGGATGACCTCCAAGGTTGAATTACTCCGGGGCTCGAACCCAGGACCTTCTTGCTGTGAGGCGACCACGCTAACCACTACACCACCGTGCCACCAAGTTTTATATATATATATTCATTCAGTGTCAATAAAGCAATAAGAGTTGTGTCCTTTGTATGTAATCATTAAAGGGGTCTTGGCACTTTTGATTGAAGTGTACAAGGTCACAATAAAAAAAAAAAACATAAATTGTGTTTTACGGCTGGGTGTTGATTGAACAACAGGAATGATGCCATTGGTTTTGGTGGGACAATGCAGACATTCTTTACACGTTTAACAGGGAAGAAAAATTTAGAGCAAATTTCATGGTCTGCCAGACCCCGTCAGTTCCAATGAATTTCAATTTTCTGCTCTTAATTATACAATTTCTTAATAGTCATTTATGGAATGGTGTTGAGAGCTGTTTCCATCAATCTAAGCTCTTTTTTCTTATTGGTTTTTATTGTTGTTATTTTTGTTGCTCAATTTTGGCACTTAATTTACACTATATCTGTTAATCTATTAGATGTGCAATTCCAATTAAGTATGTAGCGTAGTACCATGTCACTGATATGCTGAGCCGTTTTGATTTTTGAACGCTGACAACATCTCAGTGCAATTAAACTGATAAGATAAAACGAATAATATCAATAATTAACTGAAATCTGAGTGTTTTGACTGCTTTGATATAAAAGATTGATCACAGACCCAAAGCATTCAAAGGGCTGCCATATCTCTGGCACTGCTGTGTTTCCAATTATAGATCAAAACAGATTAAATCAATTACAGTGATAAAAATCATGAACACTGTGTAACAGAGTGATTCTCCAACTGATTACGCAACTGCCTTTAAAACTGCAGAACCAATCCCTGTGTGTCAATGCCGTTTTGGTCTGCAGTCTGAAAATATTTCCAGAGTCATCTCTCCTGCAAAAGATGTGCTCCTAGGACGTTTGACATGTGGTGGAGGGGGGTCAAGTCTGGCTCAGCACAGAGAGAAAGTCCCACTTGTTAAGGAAATGGAAGGGTCCTGGGTCCTTCTATCTAATGGTGTGGCGTCACTATTTTGAGTGCCAAGCAGTGCCTGGAGTGAATACCAATGGGAGGCTGCTGGGTCCTTGAAGGACCATAGCCACCAACAGACGAACATTGCCAATTAGCAGCGAGCCCCTGTTCTTCAGCCATGTATTCACCGCTGATGAACAGAGCACAACCGCTGCATCAGGTTCAGCCAAACACAAAACCATCCCCCTGGACACTCCTCGGGTTTTTTTCTCGTATCCTTATTTAAGTCAATTAAAAGCTTTATTATGATGCTAACTATGAGACCACTCCAGCAAGTACTGTGTAACAGGGAGGAAAGGAGCAAGTCGGTTACTGTATTGCGCCTTTGTTTCCTTTGCATAATTCTCCAAGGCACATAAGAGATCTTTATCAAAGGCCCTAACAAAAATCATGCGCTTGGTTTGGCCTCCTTGAATGCATTCTAAAGAGGACAGGAACTGAGAACTGACTGGCTCATAATGGCTGCGTACTTTTTTTTTCTTTTTTTAAAATTTGTTGCCTATCTTGAGTGGCTTGTCTGGAGTGTGTAGTTGAATGCATGTCTCTTGTGGTGCCCAGAGACATGGCATTGTGCTGGTGGTAGTACAGCTGCTCCTCAGGACTTGGAGATGCATCACCTGGCAGGCAGGTGGGATGCTTGAGAATCACTGGTGATGCGTAGCCTCGTGTCCTTGTCCAACCACCTCAACTTTTTGCCTTGACAACTGTGTTTAACATTTCCTTTCAGAAAAATAATTCAGTTCAACAGTCACCTAAAGCTCTTACTGCCTCGGTTGCATTGAGCACTTCATTGAAGGAAACATTTCAATTTCACATTTGATTAAAACTTGCCACAGCAATTCTGTTGAGCAATTCACTTCTGAAATTATTCAAATTCAACCTTCAGTTCCATTTCCATTTTTGAGCCTACTTCCTTATTATTTATGGCTTCAAATGCTTTGAAAATTTGATGACTATTACCATACAAAATCAGGGGAAGACTGTTTATCCCAAAGGTCCAAGCCAAATCAAACAAGAGGACCTTCACGTGCTCTGCCCTCTCTGCTTGGAGCTCATTTCAACATCGTTTAAAACAGTGCGCTTCTTGGTAAGTTTTAAATGATTATGAAGGATTTCAAGGCAGGCTGAATTGTGAACAGTCTATGCTTTATTTGGCCAAAATATATTTTGGCTGGATCATGCTGCAATGCTATTGAACAATCTCCTTTTGAGTCCTCACAAAGAACTCTGACAACAGTCATTTATTTTCATTTTTATTACCTTTGCCAAACAGGTTATATTTTTCTAGTTTCTCTGTCTGTCTTTCAGCAAGATATCTAAAAAAAATGGATAAATGGATTCTCATGAAATGTTGTCAGCAGATGTGTCTTGTGCCGAGCACAAATTTATTGGATTTTGGTGGGGAAATTGTTTACTTTTTGAGACTCTTGAAATAATAATTTGGCAGATTTCCCTATGGCATAATGTGTGGAACTCCCTATCGGAGAGAGGATGGATGATTCACAATGCAGCTCATAATACCAATTTAAACTACTGTAGCCATCTTGCCACATTGTTCAGCTGGCCCGTGTATTTTGTTCAGGAGTGGAGGAAATAAGTGCAAAATACGGGTGTGGGGTGTTACTAAGTGGAACTGCTCATCCTTGGTGGAGGTTTGTGCTTTCTGGCTGGTTTTAGTGTTGTACATGTTGTTTTCAACTTGTATGCTTGTCAAGATGTTGTTTTCTCAGTCAGGAAAATGAGAGGTTTTCACTCTGTTTACCTGATTAAAGTTACAATCCTGAAGATTAACTGCACATAAAATCAAATGTCTTTCTAGATATTCTATCTACTGGCGTATTTAGAACAGTAACTACTACTACTGCTACTTTTGGCTGCTCCCGTTAGGGGTCACCACAGCGGATCGTCCATTTCCATCTCTTCCTGTCCTCTGCATCTTCCTCTGTCACACCAGCCACCTGCATTTCCTCCCTCACCACATCCATAAACGTCCTCTTTGGCCTTCCTCTTTTCCTCTTCCCTGGCAGCTCCATCTTCAGCCTCCTTCTGCGAATATACCCAGCGTCTCTCCTCCATACATGTCCAAACCATCTCAATCTCACCTCTCTTGCTTGTCTCCAAACCATCCAATCTGAGATGTCCCTCTGATATACTCATTCCTATTCCTGTCCTTCTTCATCACTCCCAATGAAAATCTTAGCATCTTCAACTCTGCCACCTCCAGCTCCACCTGCTGTCTTTTTGTCAGTGCCAATGTCACCAGACCATACAACATAGCTGGTCTCACAACCATCTTGTAAACCTTCCCTTTAACTCTTGCTGGTACCCTTCTGTCGCAAATCACTCCTGACATTCTTCTCCACCCCCTCCACCCTGCCTGCACTCTCTTCTTCACCTCTCTTCTGCACTCCCCATTACTTTGAACAGTTGACCCCAAGTATTTAAACTCAAACACCTTCATCATCTCTACTCCTTGCATCCTCACCATTCTGCTGCCCTCTCTCTCATTCACGCATATGAATTCTGTATTTATTTAGAATAGTAACTAATCCATGAATATTCAAACACGAATGCTATTTAGTTGCTTGTTTTATAGGCTACTGCCAGATCCAACCCTCCTAGGAAAATGATATGGTTCATGGTGTTTTACATCTTCAGCGTAGCACCCACATGCAAACAAAGTAGGTATGTAATGATGAGTTTGAAGAGAAAGTGAAGTCGTTGCTGCTAATAAGCAAATATGTGCGCTGGCCCAGGAGTGAGGAACACAGCAGGAATAAATATTGACAACAGCAATATCTTAAAACGACCACCACATTCTGCCACAACATCACAGCATTTTGCTGCAACACAAAAACATGGCCCACCGCATAATGATTAGGGTGACCAGACATCTGGGTTTGACTAGGACAGTCCTGATTTCAAGCTATGCGTTCTGGTTTCCGGAGAAATTTCTATGTGTAAAAATATATGTCCCCACAATACCCGGTTTTCATAAGAGCGTGAAGAGAGAGAGAGAGAGAGAGAGAGAGAGAGAGAGAGAGAGAGAGAGAGAGAGAGAGAGAGAGAGAGAGAGAGAGAGAGCGAGAGAGAGAAAAGCCCGGCCCACACATCAAACCAGAAATCCCACTGAAGAAAAGCAACACACCAATTAGTTGGTAGATGTGTCAATCAGATTCTGTCTGGTTGCCATGACAATGATTCCTTCGCCGAGATTCTGCGACGGCAGGTGAGAAGTACAAGTCAATACCAACATCAAAGTATTCACCTGATGGATTGCCCTTCAATGTTACTGAACACTCCTGTGACTGATAAGTAAGTCCAACTTATCAATATTTCTCCCCAAATATTTTTTCATGCATTTTTTCTTTACCATAACCATGTAGATGCATTTTGCTATATATTTTTAGTTGTGTTAATTGCAATTAGTCGCAGAATATCATGTGATTAACACATTAGAAATGCAATCGACAGCACTCGTCAATATAAGATTCTAAAATGTAAATTATAATAGATGATATTTCAAATTAAACAAAAGTCAAATGTATGACAGGTGCTAATGAACCAGTAGTTGAAGGAATTACGATGTGCATTATGCGTGTCCATTGTCATACGTGTGCGTGTGCATGACACACACGACTCTAGGGTGTTTTGTCAATAAGTGTACTTGTCTGTACTTGTGTTCTCATAAACTCGGGGAAACATCATGCATCGTAAATGGGCTAACAGGGCTAAGCCCTCCCTATCTTTTACAATAAAAATGAGAAAATTATTGTTAAAAAACCTCAGAACAGATTATTTTAAATTTGGTGTAACTTAAGAGCAGCAACATTACTGCATAGTCACAAGAAAAACACAAAATACATCTAAACGGGCTAATTTTTTACAGCCCAAACCCAATTGCATCAACTTCCACTCATATTCGTGTTACGTGACACTTTGTTTTGGCACGCCCCCTTGATGTGCTGATGATTTGGGCTAATTTCAGGCAGCCCGCAAGCCACTGACTTTTGACCAATGACAGCACAGGCAGTACATACAGTGACGTGCTACTTGTGTGAGAGTGGGAAGGGAGGAAAGTGAGCGACTATGGCGATGGCGGCCGCGGGCGTTAGCATGAACGAGGTGGATTATTTACTTTCTCACCCATTTTCTTCAGTGTCTTTGGAGGAAAAATTGGAAGTGAAGAGACTGGGGACACGTCGTCCAAACGATGTTCGAATAACACAAACGACAAAATCGCAAGTTTTGTGTTACTTGGTTTTAACGGCTAACGGCAAGTGTAGCTTTTCTGTTCCCCATGCGTGCTTTTTGGGGGAGAACCGGCTTGGACCCAACAAGGAATTGTGGATTTCAAACATTTATTCGACAAAATTAGGAAAGGTAAATGCAGCACAAGTCACATTGGAAATAGCGTAAAGCTAGCAATGCTGGCTAAAGTTAACGTCGCCTGTCAACTTGACGAGGGCCGCCGCATTCCTATACAGAGACACAACGAGCTGGTAAAGAAACACAGCCGTTCATCATCACGGATTGTGGACTGTATTACATGTTGTGGGGCACGTGAGCTAGCTCTGCGGGGGTCCGACGAATCTCCGTCTTCACTCCAGCTGGGCGTGTTTCTGGACCTCGTTGACCGGTTCCCTTTTTGGAGAGCCAGCTAGCCGATCACCTGTCAAACACACCGGTTGCCAAGTGCACGTCTAAGACGAGCCAAAATGGGTTGCTTGATTGTATGTTAGCTGTTTATGGACAAAAATTGGCAATGAAATATCGCAGGCACCATTTGTGGCTGTGCAAGCTGACGAGACAACCGACGTGGCGTGTGTAAGCCGGTGCGTGATGGTGCTCAGGGAACAATCCGAGAACAATCTTCAGAGCACCGGACATCAATGACGTGGTGATTAACCTGTTTGCACCCCAGAAAGGTCGTCGATGTGAGCGTCTCTTCAAATAAGGTAGGCCCAAGCCCATAGAGCTCTTAAAAGACCACCAGACACGTTTAGCTTTCCTGTCTACATATGGCTTGTCTCTCTTCTATAATGACCGTTATTTTTGCCGTGCTTACCAAATTGTTTTGTTCGGGACACGTTTGACACAATGTGTTGCAGAACAGCTGTGATAAAAACAGTTGCAATATTTATTGGCAGTCGTTTCAGTTGGGACACGTGTTGTTGTGCATGCTTAGGTGAGCCCTTTTCTGACATTGTAGGATGCATGATTCTGCATCCTGTTCTATCATGTAGCCTATCATCCCACCATTCCTGCATATGTTGTTCTTTTTAAAAATGGCATGTGCTAATGTGTACAGAGAAAAATAGTCAAATGGTTGTGTGTGTGTGTGTGTGTGTGTGTGTGTGTGTGAGAGAGAGAGATAGAGTTTTTTGGCATCAGGCCATTCTTGTACTTCTCTATAGTGTTGTTGTAGAGCACTTGCTATAACAAGGTATATAGTGTCATTGTTCTAACTTGGTATCGCAGATGTGTTGCTGTTGCTGCAGTGTGAACTATAGATGGATATACTATATCTGTTCGCCCACCCACCCAACATCACCACCAGCCGTCACTGATCGTGACCCAAGTACTTTCCCAAAATATAATATAAGTTCGCCTTCGGCTGAGAATGCTTCAAATGCCCAGATGTGTTGTACGGGCTTAGTTTTTATAAGAAGCGAAGCGAATTACCTCAGTGAAAAATGAATGAGAAAAAAAATACATTAAAGGGGGCATCTGGGTGGCGTGACAGTCTATTCCGTTGCCTACCAACCCAGGGATCGCCGGTTCGAATCCCTGTGTTACCTCGGGCTTGGTCGGGCGTCCCTACAGACACAATTGGCCGTGTCTGCGGGTGGGAAGCCGGATGTGGTATGTGTCGTGGTCGCTGCACTAGCGCCTCCTCTGGTCGGTCGGGGCGCCTGTTCGGGAGGGGGAACTGGGTGGGAATAGCGCTACGTCCCCCCTGGCGAAACTCCTCACTGTCAGGTGAAAAGAAGCAGCTGGCGTCTCCACGTGTATCGGAGGAGGCATGTGGTAGTCTGCAGCCCTCCCCGGATCGGCAGAGGGGGTGGAGCAGCGACCAGGACCGCTCGCAAGAGTGGGGTAATTGGCCAAGTACAATTGGGGAGAAAAAGGGGGACCCCCCCCCCTAAAAAAACATTAGAGGCCTTTCTCATACATGAAAGCTAGCTACTGTGACTGACCTGCTAGCAGTGGTGGTGTTTGCAGCTCTGATTGATTGAAGACCGGTCCAATTACTTGCAAAGTAAATTTTGGTCTACACCTATTGACGACACCCCTAACATGAGCAAAAGTATATTGAGCCTTGCCAGACCACAGTGATCGAAGCTAAACTAATGGGCTGGTTTTGCAAGGATAAACATGTGTTGTTACTGTGCCAAACTTGCATAGTGTAGCTTTAACTAAGTAAAGTGAATAAATTCCACATCAAACCATTGGTGATTTATGGTTATGATTCTTCTGTTCTCTCAGGCATTGTAAACCAATCCTTAATTTATTTAGCTGTGGTCATAATACGCTATTTGCGTGGAAGTGATAGATGATGATGTTGAGGGGCTGGTTGGGGGGGGAACACCCCCAATAACAGTCTTGTAGTTCATAAGGAGCAATTAGTGCTAACCGACCTTGCTATTTAAGGAAAGAGAATTGTGCCTGGAGAAAAAAAAATCATCAGCTTACTCCATGTGGAAGCATGAGGAAAAGGTAAAAAAAAAAAACAAAGAGAGGAAAAGAGAGATAGACTGTTGTCATGTTTGACTGATATGTGAATAGACAAGTACAGAACAATTCATCATTCATGTGCAGCATCTTTAAAATTCAAGGGAGTTTTGATTTCTCAAAAAAGAAACAACATAAGCTCAATTCAGTTTCGGTTGTGGATGGGGTCGAAAAATATCTAATGGATGTGTTGTGACCACAGCAAAGGTGACAGTATCCCTGTAAAACGCCATTGTGGACATCAAATATTAACAGGCAACATCACCATGCCTGGCCCCCAATTTATGCATTACAATGACAACCATTTCTCTCTCCAGGCACCCAGCCACAGGCTTGGATGGAACGGTTAGAGGGAATTTAACGGTATAACTCGGGAGAAACAGGCAGCATTTTACTTCCCTGCCCCATTTCCACAATATTCCATACCACTATCTCTCTTTCAAGCCAGGAAACCATGCTGGGATGTTTGCAAGGGAATTCATAGGGTTCCTGTATCGGTAAATACCACTAGTAACTGAAGGTAATGGTAATTACTGGTAGTTTCCTAAACATCTCTCTGCCATCACCCCGGTAGTAACCGCTCATTACTGACATGCAATGTGAAGCCCCACAGCCATTCCTTTACATGGGACCCCCCCCCCCCTCAGAACACCTTCATAGACATTACACAGGCATGTTTAATTTCCACATGTTTTTTTTCCTTGTGTCTAAAGTCAATCGCAACTTCGGTTAGCTGAGAGATGGCAAAATGTTTATTAATATAATATGACCCTATGATATCTTATTTACCCCTTGCATAAATTATGCGCTTTGGAATGAACTGGAACTACGATGGATACAGAGGAGAAAATGGCAGCGGATGTTTTCTCACATAGCCTTTTAGAATGATCCTGACAGCGCCTACATGATAACAACTCAGATCCCCGGTCACACAATGAGCTTTGCGGCTCACTTGACCCTGTCGCTTTGCATCAGAGGTGTGCCCATTGTGTAGCTTTAATCTGATAAATTGTGTTTAATATTGTTTGTACACTTTTCAAATGCAGTGGCTTTATTGCAGCCGAAGCCAACAGAAGGCATAGTCTAAGTGCTGACAGGAATATTAAGCGAGGCAGCCCGAGCAATATAGAATATAAATGAGATTATTTTACACTGCAGAGCTCTGCAAACTGACGCAAAGACTTTTCTCTTCCTAATAAATCATTCTCATTCAGACAACCTCTACTCTTAGGGCATTGTTTAATACTATCTGCAATAGAGGGAAGATGTAAATTGGTTTACATTGCAAAAAAAAAAGGAAGGTGCTGTGGTTGGGATGCATGATGTGATGATGAAAGATGGAATATATTTGACTTATTGATGATAATGAACTTGCGGATAGGAGAACATTGCAGGCAGGATGTCATCTGGGAGTAATATTAAGAGGGGGAGGTGGAAAGAAATCCCAAGTAAGCAGTAAATGTAGCCAAGTAAGATTTTCTAAAATAGCGTTTTAGTCCCTACCCACCCCTTTCAATGAAACAACATAAAAACACAATTTATATCTACCCAGCCCTCAATACTGCTTGTGCCTGGGCAAGATAAATATTTTGTCAGAGATGCTGAAGGCTAAGGATGAAGTGACAATTAATGCCCTCAAGTAACCTCTCTACTTTGTTGTTTGGGGGCTGCTGGCAGAAATAAGACTTAGAGTGGGTCGCTTTTGCCCTCCACCACACTTTGATATATGTACTGGGTTGACTTTTACAGACACCATTCTAGTAATCTAACTTAGACCAGGAGCTGTGATTGGGAAGAGGAAAACCTTTCACCGTGCCTTGACTGCTGTGAGATTCAGTGTCAGCGTGGAGGAGAGTGCAACAAGGAAAGAAAACCCTATTCTGGCTCTGCAGCAGAACAGAGAGAACTCTGTGACATTGAGAATTATACCTCCATGTGTTGCTGCAGTCCCAAAAATGAGAGCAGCCTGTCAAAGCCGTCCCCAGTAAGAACAGTTACATAAGCAAGGCTGCAACTAAACACGCAGATGTGAACACTTCAAAGGTGGACTCGAGAACCATTCAGTGATATGACACTACCCCCAGTTGACAGAGGTTTGATGAGTAGAGTTGTGTGGAATGTCCTTCTCACTCATCCAAGGCACTTTAGGCAACTGAACACAGAAATTGTGAAAAGTGCACATTACCCGATGTGGTAAATCGGCTGCTATCCACATAAAAGGGTGAATAACTTTGGCAATTAATACTTCGGCATTGAAGCCCTGGGACGTGTAGAAATCATGGAGTTAACTTTTTTAGGTTGTACTTTGGCAAAGGGGAAATCAGTGGTCAGAGCGATACTGTAAGTGTTTCAGCGGATGAGATTCACACCATTTCTGCAGAGGGAAGTTAAAGTTGGCTTTGAGAGGGCCTTTCTCTTCTGAACGGGAGCCAAAATCATTAGGATTTACAAAACTGAGGAATCAGGGTTTTGGTACTCATTATTCTCCTGTCGTTGCTTCTTCTCATATCTCCCCATACACAGCACTGCCCTCCCGACACCTCCTTGTTCAGAGATAGCAGAGCACTGCAGTCCTCTTTGATCAGATACAAGATCAGGGTGCTTAGTTAAAGATTGGGCTATATGCTGCGCTGAACTTTCTCCATGGATGAAATATAGTGTTAGGCTCCATGGTGATTTTACTTGCTCTATAATATCCTCCCAGTGAAGTTTATAGGTTTATAATATGTAGTGTAAAAAGAACAGAGTAATAAAGATGCAAAAAAAATAAAAAAATTAGAAAGGCCCATGAGGGTGCCTTGTTGCATCGGGATTTGTTCGCTGTTAAGTTTTGTGTACTATATTTTATTTAGTTGGGCTGAAGATTGATAGGAAGTTGTTAAACAATACGTGGTTGTGAAACATTTGTCGCAAAAGTGATTCAGTAGTGACAGAACTGGTTTATCATGCAATCTGGGTGCAAGCGAAAATGAAATTTGATTTATGTTTCCGTTGTCCTTTGAATAAACAAATGAGCTGAGAATTATGCTTTTCATGGTAAAATGGCTTCAGTTTCTTCAATGTCAGATGAATAACTTGAGCTAGGTAAGTAGAATATATACATAAAACATTACTTGTACCGCTAGGAGAAAACATCAAATCGCCCTGTGCCAGCCTTTTTTTTTCTTTTTTTTTGACCCCCCCCCCCCCCCTTGTTTTTTTCTCCCCGATTGTACTTGGCCAGTTACCCCACTCTTTTGAGCCGTCCCGGTCATTGCTCCACCCCCTCTGCCAATCCGGGGAGGGCTGCAGACTACCACATGCCTCCTCCGATACATGTGGAGTCGCCAGCCACTTCTTTTCACCTGACGGTGAGGAGTTTCGCCAGGGGAACGTAGCACATGGGAGGATCACGCTATCCCCCCCAGTTCCCCCTCTCCCCCAAACAGGCTCCCCGACCGGGACACGCTAATGCAGTGACCAGTACATGTACCCACATCCGGCTTCCCACCCGCAGACACGGCCAACTGTGTCTGTAGGGATGCCCGGCCAAGCCGGAGGTAACACGGGGATTTGAACCGGCGATCTCTGTGTTGGTTGGCAACGGAATAGACTGCCACACCACCCGGATGCCTGCTCTGTGCCTATCCTTATGGCGTTTGTTTTTCGGTATGCATGGTGTATGTGATAGCCTATTGCAGGACTATGAGTGGATCCAGAGTGTGTGGAAGGGCGAAGTGAGCTAGAGTGCATGACACTTGAAAGAACATGAATGTCAGTATTAAAGCACACTCCTGACTCATTAACAGACAAAACAATTTTGAAAGAATGGGCACAGCAAATGGATATGTGCGGGATATCATGAAAGCTACAACTGTGTCGGCCACATGAAACATTGAACACCTTTTAAGATCTTTCTTTGCGGACTGTTTCTCTCAATATAAAATTCCCTTGAAATCAATACGAAATTGCTCCATTTCTCATAGCAGGCAAGCTCTGGTGCAATATATGGCTATATCTCTTGGTTAGGGAGTAAAACCCCTAATTTAGTCAGCAATAAAACCAAGGGGCTTAGAGAAACTGATTCTTTCCAGGACATTAATCATAAAAATTTAATGGATATCAAATATTTAATACAGTAGAATGTACAACTTGTATTACTATGGCTTTCTCCAAATCGATCATGTAGAGGAAAATCCATAATTAAAATTATGCTAGCAAGGGCAAATCATTAAGATTTCTATTTCCCCTCATGCTTCACGAAAATGAAATATATGCCCTGTCAGTGATGTATAGGCTATTAGAAGCAGAAATAAATCATTACTATTTCTTATAAAAATGGCTGCCTGATTATATTAGACAAATAAAAGCATGTGATATTTCTTGTGCAATTGAACCTCAGACATGGTCTGTGAAGCACACAGTAAAATAACAAAATTAAAGTTATTATGCTCAAATGTCTAGACTGATGGAATAATAGGATGTGAAATGGATTTGTTTTGTCTGCCAAGGCATAAGAAATAGAAATATGCTTCAATCACAAAGAGATGGTGTGTTTGGTTCAAGGAAATAATGACTGCATATATGAGCGAGGTATTCATTTTGTCATCACTATAACAATTCAAAGTTGAAGTTAACATCTATTTCACTGTTGTAACGTGATGCTGAGGTTACTCTGAATCTATTTAAGGGTAGTAAAGCATTCATCAAACTGATGAATGCCTTACAATGATGACAATGGGACGACAATGAGAGCGAGATCCATTGAAAGTAAAGCCACATGTTGCATTAAGACGGTAGATTTCAGACAGTAAAACCAGATGTCATCCTTCATTAATCATTTCTTCTTGCACACAACCAGTGGCCATTTAAGACATTTTCTTTTCTAAAAATGCACTTGAGGATAAATTAACATCCACTTGCTTTAATTTGACAAAGGAACTGATATTATGTTTCCTTTTTTTATTATATGTATATGTAATTACCTATCTTAGATGAGGGAAGATAAAGTAAATATGTCCATCCATTTTCCAAGCCACTTATCCTAATTATGGTCACAGGACGCTGGAGCCTATCCCAGCATTAATTGGGCAGAAGGCGGGGAAACAATCTGGACAGGTCGCCAGTCCATCACAGGGCAGTAAATATGTTATTGGGGATAGTAGGTGGTCACCTCATAGCCACCTCCCTATTTGTGTAGTATTTTAGTCCCACACCCTCCACAAGGCTAAACAGAACCATTTTTATTCAGTTAGTTTAAACCAGGTCATTGGGATTAAAAATGTCTTGCAAGAGAGGCCTGGCCAAGAGGGCAGCATGCAAAGCAAAGAGGCACAACGCAGTTTGACTAAAAAACAAAAACAAAAAACAAACACAAAAAAAAAAAGGAAAAAAAGAGTGCTATGAGCAGAACCATTTGCTCATAGCACTGATCAGACCCACATATAAAACATTAAAATGGATGAGAAAACGACAGGTATCAGCATACCACCCTGTCTTTAAGAACCTCGGTATCAAATGTGTGAAGGACCGCAAAGCAGCTACTCAGTGATTTATGTCACATTGGATTGGTCACCTTGAGGTTCTTCATGTCATGCTTTATAACCAGTAGTATTCATCAAAGTCACATCACACCAGTTAGTCAAGGCGTAAATATTTGTGTGGGGATGTGGGTTCAGAGATGTTTGTCACAAGATGGCTACGGGTTGAATTCCTTACATTAGCTGGGAAAATTTGGGAGGAGGAACAGGTGTCGCCAAAAATGAATGCCAAAGTGCTATTGGGCAACAGTATTTCCACATGGTTTTCTGCCCCCTACCTATCTATCCATCCATCTATCCATCCATTCATCTTGCCATCTATCTATCTATATTTCCCCCTTGGTACCCTGATATGGACTCGGGCCAATCCCGTTTGGCGGTATTCCCCACCCCCTCCACCCAATCTTTAAAGCTGCGGTTTCTCTTTGATCAGATGATGTTTCCTTGAAAGGCCAAAACACTTCAAACAGAGAGGACCAGGAGTTGAGCGTGACTTTCAAACGAGCAGTGTTTTTTTGTCCCGTCTTATCATTGATTTGATAGGAGAGATCAATACTTGTAAATAATGTATTGTATCTTGTTCCTGTGTTTTGGGATCTGAGCATTAGTTGCCTCTTCATGATTTGAAAAGAGAGGCACTACTCACCCTAATGAGTGTAGACAGTCTCTCACAATATACGCTAACAGTATGGAGGGCTTGAATTATGGATTGGGACTACAAAGGGTTCATATATGAATCACCTGATGGTTCAAGGTTCATAATCACCTGATGGAACTGTCAAACATTTGCCAAGCAATACTTGTCCATCCCTGTACATTCAAAAGATGATGGTAACTTTTGAAGTAGTTTTATTTATTGTGTAGGTTCTGTTGAAAATACTTCAAAATAGAGCCTGTGGTTCAGCGCTAAAAATTACAAGGAATATAATGTGTTGTTACCTTGCACGCAATGGGCACATTTCCATATACAATGTCGGCACAACCTTGTGTCTTTTTAGACTTTACACAATGTGACACTTAAGCCTCTTTGATTCTGGCTGTCAAGTGCTTCACAATGATTTCTTCCACTCTATCCTATTCAGAAAAAAATGTTATGATACACAAAACCTTGGACACTGATTGCCTTGCAGCCCGTATGCACATACAGCAGCTATTCAATCATAAATGTGGAAAGACTATTGGTAGTATGATATATCTTGTCAGCTGTACATAAGCTATCAGTTTATCTAACAGTGCTAATTTTTTATTTTTTTATTTATTGTACTTGATGATTGTAATTATTCTGTTCTTCATTTCATTCTTACAACAGTTTGGAAAACACTCCACAATTAAGATTCTACCATGAAAATGTTATCACGGATGCTGATAGTGTAAGTAATTCAAAGTAATTCTTATTGGGGCCTGTGTAAAGCTGTAAGCCATAGCATTTCTCCATCAATGAATCACTATCTTATCCATCTGGACCAGGTTACATATTACTGACTTTCATCTTAACCATGGTTGGAGACACTCTCAAGTCTCCGTATACCACTGTTGACTTTTTTTTTTGACCCAGTAGGATGAACGCTGGTGCAGCAGCAAATATGTACGTGTTAGAAACAACTCCACTAGGTACAAAGATGGACATATGGTGCTGATGTGACGATGCTTCTGTCAGACAGATGATCAATATAACTGTAGAACAATGTGGTGATGTAGTATTGCCTTCAGTAATGCTGGGGTGGTGTGAGGATTGCATTTTTTACAGGGGTGCAGACTATTTACTGGTGAGCTGATGGCATGTGAGCCACAACGGCTGCTACACTTTGTTTGTAGTCCAAGAAAATCAGTGTCAGCAGGTGTATTTCTCTCTAAAATTTCTCTATAGATTTTTTTTAATTCAATGCAATTTTGAAAAGGAAATTAGGAACATGGCATTGTACAGTAGAAACAAATGTGTCTATTGTGTTATAAAACTATGGTGTGCTCAACCAAATGGCTAACACATCATTCCTCCCAATGATCAAATGAAGCAAAATAGTTTCCCCAAAACATCCTCATGCTGTGACCATGGAGCCCAACTCCCTCAGCAATCCATCCATTATGCAGTAAAAAAAGTTTAAAAAGTTATTCTATTATGTTAATTCTGGCGGCACGGTGGCCCAGTGGTTAGCACTGTTGCCTCACAGCAAGCAGGTCCTGGGTTCGAACCCCAGGCCATCCCAGGCCCTTTCTGTGTGGAGTTTGCATGTTCTCCCTGTGTCTGCGTGGGTTTCCTCTGGGTGCTCCCGTTTCCTCCCACCATCAAAAAGACATGCATGTTGGGGTCCGCGGTGGTGTAGCAGTCTAAGCATCGGCTTTGTGTCGATGCAGTTGCCCACTGGGGACTGGGGTTTATGCCGTGGTCTCATCAGATCCGACTATGACCGGACTCGATGAAGCAGCAATCATTGGCAACGCTGTCTTCGGGAGGGGGGCGGAGTCAGCTTGTGTTCGTTACGTGAATGCGTCTCTGGGTGTGTCGGAAAAAACAGTGGTTCGGCCTGGAGTCGCCTTGTCACGAAAGTGGGGAGGCGGTCTCCTTCGAGACTGCCGGCTGGAGAGATGCAGTTGGCGAACGCATGCAATACGAGGGTGGGTGTTTGAATTAAAATAGGGATCGATTGGCCACTAAATTGGGAGAAAATCAGAAATAAATTTATTAAAAAAAAAAAGACATGCATGTTAGGGTTAATACTCCTGTCTGTGTCCCTGAGCAAGGCGATGGAAAGAAGAACTGGAGTTGGTCCCCGGGCGCTGCAGCTGCCCACTGCTGCTACACAATAGGATGGGTTAAATGCAGAGAACAAATTCGTTACAAAAATACAATTCGTTGTAAGAATACAATGACAGAATAAAGCAGTTTTCTTCTACTGAACTACCATCAGCACTGCTAAAAATAATAAAAGCAAGGTTTAGACAATTAAAAAGACCCTTTTTCTTGGTTTTTAACCATAAGATTTCACTATACTGATATAGAGGGTCTGAGAACTTGCAGTTTGCTTCCATAGTGTTCAGTATGAAGAATAATGCTGAGTCGGAGATGTGTCCGGGGACCCTTTCAGAGCTCCACAGTACAGCTGTTGTGCTTTACCGCTTTACTTTGTCCTCCTAAATCATTTATAAATGTTTACCCTGCTCTGTATGGAACAAATGTGCTCCGGCATTGCCTGTTATAGTTCCCAACACTGGTCCTTAGCCATTCAGAGCCCCTTTTGTAATGTGAGCCCTGTGTTTGCAGCCACATAAATAATGAAACGTCAGAAACGGATAGTTAAGCCATCCTGCTGTGGGGTTGCTCAGCTGGGTCCATCATGGACCATATTCTAAAGATTATAATCAAAATCAGCCAAAAATTTAAATCAACCACCCCTTTTGCTCAGTGCCAGTCTCAGTCCACCGTACGTGTGATCATGGTGACGGGTTCCATCGGCCCCTGGTTTGGTGTAGAAATGCTGTGATGATCACTCACTGGTGACGTGCCTAATAGTCCTTTCAGTCTACCACTTTACCCTGACATGTTCGATAAATTCCTATGTAGTTACTGATGATGGATCGGATTTCAAAACTACAGCTGTAGGTGCCGAGGGACAAGCACACTGACCGGCGAATCTTGTTTGGCGGTCACATAGGATGCCATATCTGCATGCAGAAGCGTCATTGTCGCAGGGACTTCAGACAAACGGAGTGCGCTACCTGCAGCCTCTCGATGGTTTTTCCCTAGTGACCAGATTTCATCTTTCTTAAAAGGAGCCATTAAGTCTTAGTGACAGAGAAATGAATCTGCTCCATGGTGAGAACAGCTTCTCATCGGCAATCATTAGTTTAGCACGCCATAATCACCCTTTCATGTTGCGTGTTCATCAGCGAGGCCCGCTCTACCGGAGCTGACAGAGAGTAAGGCCACTATCATCAGGGGCAGGATGTGAAAATTGCTCCATAAAACAAAAGTAATACCCTATAAAATAGGAGCGCAACTGGCATTTGCAACATAAAACTGAAAGATTACCATGAAAGGACATGGTAAACACGCTGCTATTTCTTGCATGTAATCCAAATTGCAACCTTATGCTGCCGCATTTCCTCAAAACTTACATGTCTTCCCTGTATATTAGGATGAGGAATAGCGTTCCTGGATGAAATGCTACTCAATAAACCCCATTTTCATGTTAAGGGTCTATGATAGCAGTCGGGGTGTAATTCAAATGGCCCGCTGAGATGAGATGCAGAGCCACGTGGTGTGTATGCCTTTAAAGGTTCAGCCGAACAGAAATAATCCGTCTTCATTGTGGCTCCGAGTTGATGAGGCAACCTGAGAGGTAATTAAGTTTGATATGTTGCCTGTGCGCCTCAGACCACGCTCTCAGAGAACCCAGAAGAAGTAGATAGACTCTGTCTGTTTTCAGATATGAGATTAAACACCAAGGAAAAATAAAATGCATTTTATTCCAGGAATACAAATAAAGATGTTAACAAACTGTCTCAACACTGAAAATTGTTCTGCCTTTATATTATCTATTTTAATACAATCTATTATCTATTTTGTAGCTGCATTCGTATTCTATGAAAAAAAAAGTCCAGCTGCAAATTATATGACTATATGTATTACTACAGTGTGGCTTATCATTTATAATTTAATCGCCAAAGATGTGACCAAAGTATTCAGCAAAAACAACTTCCTTTGTGACAACATCATGAAAGGTAGATAACGCAATGCAAATAACTTGCTTTAAACACGGAGATGCAGCGCTCGGGTTATTTTGCTCTTAAATCGAGTGTACAGCACAAGATTGCATCTTTAAAAATGATTCTGCAGGTAAAAAGTTTACAGATGGTACAGGATTGTCTCTAGCTCAGACCTTTATACACAGGAGTCATATATTGCTGAATTTTGGTGACAGGCATGGGTGCAAATCCATGAATACTGGGATGGCATCCAGTGCTTTACCCATGCCCCCATCCATAGGGTTAGTGATTGTGTCAGGAAGGGTACCTGATGTAAAATTTTGCCAAATCATTATATGGATTGACAAGACCATACCGGATCGGTCGAGGTCCAGGTTAACAATGGCCACCATTGGTGCTGTGCGCTCACAGGGTACCGATGGAAACTAGAAAATCCGCTGTGGCGACCCCTGAGAAACAGCGAAGAAGCCGAAAGAAGAAGTCATAAATTGCTGAATTAATACATTTGCTACCTTGCAGCTTATTGACACCATTCTCTGCTTGTGTATTTGAGCCCAAAATAATGATCTTTTTTAGTTTCTGGGTAGCTATCAAGCTGTGCACATCTGATGTTGGCAAAATCAATGGAAACAATTTTGCGAAAGTATACTGGCAATTATGAAAGCCTGAGTTTCAAGCAAATTTGTTACACACTTGAAGCATAACTTTTGAAAATTAGTTTGTTTTTTGTTTTTTGTTTTTTGTGCAGAACATGACCTATATCAAGACAGGCCACCATCAGCAGAAGACAAAAAGGTCACTTAAATAGATATGACCAATACAAGAATCTTGAGTTTCATTACCTAAAAGTAAACAAAAACATATATTAAATCAAATAATAACATTTGATGAAGTCACTGCATCTAATACACATTCTAAGATATTGTTGTGTAACACCATTATTGCATATCAATGACCACGGATACCCCGCTTGTTTAATAATGTTGCATAACATTTATTTATTTATTTATTTATTTTGGAGTTTTCCCCGTTTTTTCTCCCCAGTTGTAATTGGCTAATTATCCCAGTCTTCTGAGCCATACCGGTCACTACTCCACCCCCTCTGCTGATCCGGGGAGGGCTGCAGACTACCACATGCCTCCTCCGATACATGTGGAGTCACCAGCCACTTTTTTTCACCTGACAGTGAGGAGTTTTACCAGGGGGACGTGAGAGGATCACGCTATTTCTTCTAGTTCCCCCACCCCCCCGAATAGGCGCCCCGACCAACCACAGGAAGCACTACTGCAGCAGCCAGGACACATACCCACACCCGGCTTCCCACCTGCAGACACGGCCAGTTGTGTCTGTAGGACGCCCGACCAAGCTGGAGGTAACACGGGGATTCGAACTAGCGATACCCGTGTTGGTAGGCAACGGAATAGACCGCCACGCCACCTGGATGCCTGTTGCTTAACATTTTTAAGCGTAGGTCCAATGTTCTGATGGCTACATGCACTTAAGTTAAATCCATACTGCAGGAATGGTATAGCCTCAAGAAACAAATGAAACCTCATTTCAACCATCACATTCTGTCAGTGCTTTCATCAAAAACTATGACTATGTGACAATAATAATGAGGGTATAGGGCAAACCGGGGTATTCACTCCAGCATAGAGTGCTTTGTGCATATAAATCTACTGTTTGTTAAACATTTTTGTGACATTTATTTCTTACAATATGAGTACGGCTTGCTTCTAAACATCCTGTTTGTAAGTGCTTTGGATGAAATGGAATAGCATTGTGTTTCTGTGTGTGACATGAGTGATGCTGTATTAAAGTCGAGGCCCCAATCTATTCAAGAGCCTTTGCTGCACTATCTGCACAATTGAGTTAGCTCTGTGCAATTGCTGTCTATTCAATGGCTGAGAAATTGAGTTTCAAGCCTGAAGCACTACCAGCCTCATGGAATGGGGTGAGAGAGGCATAGAATATGAGAGAGAGAAGGATGAGAGAGAGAGAGAGAGAGAGAGAGAGAGAGAGAGAGAGAGAGAGAGAGAGAGAGAGAGAGAGAGAGAGAGAGAGAGAGAGAGAGAGAGAGAGAGAGAGAGAGAGAGAGAGAGAGAGAGAGAGAGAGAGAGAGAGAGAGAGAGAGAGAGAGAGAGAGAGAGAGAGAGAGAGAGAGAGAGAGAGAGAGAGAGAGAGAGAGAGAGCAATATACTGAGAAGAAAATGAGCCAAAGTGTGTCTTCATCCTCCTATGACTACATTGCAGTCAGCATACCAACAATTTATTTGAAACACAAATGTGACACTTGAGAAAGTTTTTGACAACCATGACAAAACCTAGGCATTCCATGAAAAGTCTAGTACTGGTGTACAGTCATTAAATCACAGCATAATAACTGAAGGCTTATACAGTCCGTCCCTCCTCTATATGCAAAGCAGTGATTACCAGACAGGTTATAAATTGTGCTATTTTCTCCATCTCACCAAGAACTGCTCATTCGTGAAAAGGTGATTTTAGGTCCCCCACAGCTTGAAAGAGAAAATTGCACACTTGACTCTGCCAGGGGCCAATTGGTTTCAACTTCTAGATGATGAGCAATCAAGGCTGTATTTATTTGGTCATGTTTGGGTCCGGGAGCTGATTGAACATTGATATTGGTATGTATCACCATTTTGTGCTCGTCTGTGTATGCAGAGTATTTTAACTAACACTTGTGTTTTGGTGAATGTTTATTTTGAACTTTGAAAATCCTGCGGTCCAGTGTCCCTGCTGTGTGGTACGGCGATATGTTGCCTTGCTCTTCTCCGTGATTCACGGTTGTCGTTGTACCATCTCTTTAATTTTCTGAAGTCAATCATCTTTGCATTTGAAGCCAGCTATCACAGATTGGCTTGACTGTGTGACTGAACGCCAAATTCACCAGAATTGTTTTCTCCTTCAGAGACAAATACCCTCAAAAATGACCCTAAATTTGGTTGTGTTGTCATTATGTCTGAAATGACGGCCATATGTGTCCATATGGCACTGCTTGTTTGAAGCGCCATATGCCAACAGTGTGAGCAGGCTGTTGCTCTCATTGAGTAATTCTGGTATTCCAAACCAGGAGTCCTGTTGCAGAATCCCATCACCCTGATTTGAAGAGGTCTTTGGGCCCGATTTGAATGGGAATCTGTCTTGAAAATTCTCCACTTACAGTGAAAGTGAGGATGGATTTATTACATTTCTAACAACTCATTTTTCTCATGCTGAATTACCATCCGCTCATGTGAGGAAATTTGATAAGGCTTCACCGTATGCTGCAGAGGAAAAACAATACAAATAACTCTGATGTAATGCATTATGCTTTAACTTGCTGGAATCAATGCAAATTTATTCATAAACTCTTTAGATTAATGAAAATTATTTGTAAGCCTGACTTCTCTGCAGCAGTGAAGACCATCCTTTTTTCCCTGTCTCTGTCAAGTGGTGTTAAGGATAGTTACCAGTGGCTCCAAACTCCAATTTGAAGACTAGACTTTTCCCTAAAGCCACATCAGAATGCTTTCAACTCCCTCCAGACAATGAAAGGACACAGAGAGCATTTTACATGGAGGTTTCAAGGTTGCACTTAGAAGTGCCAACTGTGTCTCTGCAATTCATTTGGTTTTGCAGACACTAAATACACATAATATACACTCACCGGCCACTTTATTAGGCACACCTGTCCAACTGCTCGTTAACGCAAATTTCTAATCAGCCAATCACATGGCAGCAACTCAATGCATTTAGGCATGTAGACATGGTCAAGACGATCTGCTGCAGTTCAAACCGAGAATCAGAATGGGGAAGAAAGGTGATTTAAGTGACTTTGAACGTGGCATGGTTGTTGGTGCCAGACGGGCTGGTCTGAGTATTTCAGAAACTGCTGATCTACTGGGATTTTCACGCACAACCATCTCTAGGGTTTACAGAGAATGGTCCGAAAAAGAGAAAATATCCAGTGAGCGGCAGTTCTGTGGGCGAAAATGCCTTGTTGATGCCAGAGGTCAGAGGAGAATGGCCAGACTGGTTCGAGCTGATAGAAAGGCAACAGTAACTCAAATAACCACTCATTACAACCGAGGTATGCAGAAGAGCATCTCTGAACGCACAACACGTCGAACCTTGAGGCAGATGGGCTACAGCAGCAGAAGACCACACCGGGTGCCACTCCTGTCAGCTAAGAACAGGAAACTGAGGCTACAATTCGCACAGGCTCACCAAAATTGGACAATAGAAGATTGGAAAAACGTTGCCTGGTCTGATGAGTCTCGGTTTCTGCTGCGACATTCGGATGGTAGGGTCAGAATTTGGCGTCAACAACATGAAAGCATGGATCCATCCTGCCTTGTATCAACGGTTCAGGCTGGTGGTGGTGGTGTAATGGTGTGGGGGATATTTTCTTGGCACACTTTGGGCCCCTTAGTACCAATTGAGCATTATGTCAACGCCACAGCCTACCTGAGTATTGTTGCTGACCATGTCCATCCCTTTATGACCACAGTGTTCCCATCTTCTGATGGCTACTTCCAGCAGGATAACGCGCCATGTCATAAAGCTCGAATCATCTCAGACTGGTTTCTTGAACATGACAATGAGTTCACTGTACTCAAATGGCCTCCACAGTCACCAGATCTCAATCCAATAGAGCACCTTTGGGATGTGGTGGACCGGGAGATTCGCATCATGGATGTGCAGCCGACAAATCTGCAGCAACTGCGTGATGCTATCATGTCAATATGGACCAAACTCTCTGAGGAATGTTTCCAGTACCTTGTTGAATCTATGCCACGAAGGATTAAGGCAGTTCTGAAGGCAAAAGGGGGTCCAACCCGGTACTAGCAAGGTGTACCTAATAAAGTGGCCAGTGAGTGTACATGCAGCTTGTTTGGAAATTCTGTTATAGATTTAGTTTATACAAAAAGCATGTGTACTAGGGCATCCAGGTAGTGTAGCGGTCTATTCTGTTGCCTACCAACGTGAGGATTGCCGGTTCGAATCCCTGTGTTACCTCCGGCTTGGTCGGGTGTCTCTACAGACACAATTGGCCATGTCTGTGGGTGGGAAGCCAGATGTGGGTATGTAACCTGGTTGCTGCACTAGTGCCTCCTCTGGTCGGTCGGGGCGCCTGAGGGGGAACTGGGGGGAATAGCGTGATCCTCCCATGTGCTACGTCCCCCTGGTGAAACTCCTCACTGTCAGGTGAAAAGAAGTGGCTGGCAGCTCCACGTGTATGGGAGGAGGCATGTGGTAGTCTGCAGCCCTCCCCGGATCGGCAGAGTGGGTGGAGCAGCGACCTGGACGGCTTGGAAGAGTGGGGTAATTGGCCGGCTACAAAGCATGTGCACTTCTAAAACATTTCACCAGCAGATGAAGTTATGTATTTCGGAGCCTATGGTGGCCCATGTAAAATAAAGCCATGCTCAGTATAAGAAAGCAGCAGGCATGTGGAGCGATTTCCTATATATTTTATGTATATTTACGGTGCTTTTTATTTTACACCGTCGTTCATGTAGCGACGTTATTATTGCAGAATAAAATCACAGCGTGTGCGAATGTTTGTTTTTTTGCAAAATGTAATTATTTACATGGAAAGCCCCTCATTTGCAATGTTTGAGTCGAGATTGGCTGACAGCTTTTCACTTCTTTGTTTCCATACCATCCTTCCTGTATTGACACAAAACAGATTTGGTTGAGTAGATATATGTTCTCACCAACAAAGACACACACACACACACACACACACACACACACACACACACACACACACACACACACACACACACATCCAAGACAAACAGTAAAAGATATATCAAATTTCTCGGATTAAATGAATCCAAAGCTTCACTTGGTATGCAACATTTGTCTTAAAAACACTGTTACCAGTCCCCCTTCCCCCCCGCCTTACAAGTAAAGTTTTGTAGTTTGAACAAGTACTGCAGCAGATTCAGACTACAGATGAAATTATAGGGTCGGCCATTAAAGTGCTTAAAAACCCCATGTGACCACTGACCCCCCCCCCCCCCCCACTTTTCTGCCACAAATGACTTTTTTTTTTTTTTTGTCTGTGCCCAATGATGTCTGTCTCGACACCATGTGGCTGGTGAGGACAGCCGATCCACATACAAATAACATGATGTGGAAAATATCAAGCAACGTATACACAAAAGTCTATTTTTGCACAGTGGTGCTGGCAGCCACAGATACAGTGGTTGTGTTCAGTTGATAGTTTGGCAGTGATGCTGCCATACAACAGTTTGACTATCAACTCAACTCAAACTTTAATGCAGACTCAGGGTCCACAACAGACAAAGACAAGTAAAAAAAAAAAATTAAATAAAAAAAATAAAGCCATAAAAGATAAACACATAAAATAACATAAAAGCAACAAATCCGTGTCTTACAAGAAGGCAGCTATACCAGTGGTCCCACTGCTGGGATTGGTAGCGTGTGGCACTGAATCTTAGATTTGTTAAACTCATGATGATTACATTATCAGACTCACTGAGCTGGCAAATAAATTTATACAAGAGATTTCTTAGAACAGCCTGCAAAGTATTGACTCCTGCAGCCACAAACATTTCACTTGCACTACACCATCTAGGTATTTTTACTAGTATTTCCATTGTGTCATTATAAGCTACTCGAAGTCTTTGTAAGCTTTCTTTTTTTTTGTAGTTTGACTATCTTCGTCTCTTGGAGAATATCGGTGAAGACTCTCTTCTTCCTCACCTTTCAACTTGTTCCCTGTTTTTCAGGGGTCGCCGCAGCAGATTTTATAGTTTCCATCAGTACCCTGTGAGGGCACAGCAGCAATGGCAGCTATTGTTAACCCGGGCCTCGACCGATCCCGTATGGAGCCTTGACCAATCCGGTACGGTCTTGTCAGTCTGCATACTGATTTGGCAGAATTTTATGTCGGATGCCCTTCCTGACACAACCACTAACCCTATGGATGGTGGCACAGGTAAAGTGTTGGACGCCATCCCAGTATTCATGGACTTGCCTGTTGCATTTAATGGAGACTCTCTCCTCTCCCCACAATGCTAGTTGGCTAATCAAGGCTAACAGTATTTTCAGGCCTGTTACCATTCTTTCATCAAATCACCTTTAAGTAGCCATGCAGTCGTTTGACAGCAGAAACATAAAGATATGTCAATGACGACAACTGTATTGTGTTATACACAGTGTAGGTAGGTACACAAAATAAGTGATCACAAACTGAATCCAGGGCTCACTTGAATTTTCCCTGGTTGGTGAATAAATCAGAATCAAAGGGGGCAGAAAGTTTGAGGGAGAGCCGATCTGTACTCCAGGGCGAAGCTGAAGTACAGCAGCCATGTTTGTGAAACAGTTCTATTGAAAGGTGGATAGGGTTTTACTTTTGGCTTCAAATTTTGGCTACACCCAAAGCAACTTCCCAGAGTTTGCCCTGGTGGCAGAGGGGTCAGTGGCTGTAGTTGTTGTTGTTGTCCGCCATTGTCCTTGCAGCTACATCACCATGAGGACTATCTGGGGTATGAACCACAAGCTGCCATGACGATACAGAGAGCATTTGCAGACAAAGCCATACCATCTGGCATTACTCCTACTGCCAAATAAACGGAGATAAGGTTGAAAATCAGCACTGTCCTCCTTTAATATTTTCTATCAAAATAATACAATTTTGTACCAAATGAGAATGTTGAATGCAGTTATGTCTGTGTTTTATCTTATCTTACTCAAAGAAGGAACATTGCTTTTGAATGTTTATTGCTTGATTATCATCAGTCAGGGTCTTCAAAGAAGCATTTTATTGCTGGAAAATACACATTTTAAAAAAGATGGTGACTTGTAGGGCGTGCAGGTAGCAATAGCAGTCTATTCCTTTGCCTACCAACACAGGGATCGCCGGTTCAAATCCCTGTGTTACCTCCGGCTTGGTCAGGTGTCCCTACAGACACAATTGGCCGTCTCTGCGGATAGGAAGCCGGATGTGAGTATGTATCCTGTTCACTGCACTAGTGCCTCCTCTTGTCGGTTGGGGCACCTGTTTGGGGGGGAGGGGGAACTGGGGGGAATAGCCTGATCCTCCCACGTGCTACGTCCCCCTGGCGAAACTCCTCACTGTCAGGTGAAAAGAAGCGGCTGGCGACTCCACATGTGCCAGAGGAGGCATGTGGTAGTCTGCAACCCTCCCTGTATCAGCAGAGGGGGTGGAGCGGCGACTGGGACGGCTCGGGAAGAGTGGGGTAATTGGCTGGATACAATTGGGGAGAAAAAGGGGGAAAAATAAAAAAAACCTGTATCATGGAAGGGTGCTTTTTTTTCAATTTGGTGCATTATGACAGGAGAAATTTGAAAAAATAGGCTGTGGTTTTCCATGTAGACCAATTTAAAATCCTTCAGCAACTATTATACATTTCCCCCCTCCCTTCAGAGGATACTCCCCCAATCCAGGGGTGTGAGCTTGTTTACAAATAGCAGGCGGCCCTATTGTTAGCGACCAGTGCTGGGCGGTAAAAGTATCCCAGAAAACTGAATCAGTTCATCTGGACACAAAGTTTAGTCGGAAAAGTGTTTCATTGCTCATCTCAGTGACTTTGTCAGTCTCAGCTGACTGCAGTATCCCCAACCTTATAAACAGCACAGTTGCATAACAGCCAAAATTGATGATCGATTTCATATACAAACTGACCATTAAATGCCCATTAATTAGAGTTACAATGGCCATGTTGCAGGGTGCAAACTACGGGGGAGCCAGGGGGAGCTCCCCTTAATAAGATATAACCCCCCCCCCTTAAAATATGATTTGTGAAATTTTGGGGGGTTCTCTAAAATACTGACAATATGTTATGCATTTCTATTTTTCTGTCTTCATCATTGTGGATTATGTGTAGAATTAGGCAATTATTGCTGCATGATTCATACATGAGGATCACTAATTCACTTTTAACAAAGATACCGCATGCATGCAATTCTTGCCATTGCCATGGAAGTGTGGT
Organism: Lampris incognitus; assembly: GCF_029633865.1. NCBI lineage: Eukaryota > Metazoa > Chordata > Actinopteri > Lampriformes > Lampridae > Lampris > Lampris incognitus. Next base: position 54,206,419 of record NC_079214.1, on the reverse strand, counting down.
GGCGCAATCAGAAAAAAATAAACTTCCTGAAAGAAACAAAACAAACTCTCTTAGTCCCACACAGTCTGCGTGCTGAATCGCCATTATTCATTTCTATTTTTTAGTCATCATACAGATAGCTATGTCAAAGAGAAAACAAGGGAGCTTAGTCGCAAATTTTGGATTTACTAAAAAAAATCTAAACCAGTCAAAGAGCAACCAGAGCAAGAGGCGTCTTCCACAACTGATGCTGATGCTACACCTGCTGGGATTGCTGTCAGCACAAACCCGCCAACGCCTGGTGTGACAATGCAGGACAAGCCGACAGAAGAAGTTGGAGATGGGGGTAGCAGTTCGAAAGAGGAAGAGGCCGATGATGATGCTAACCCCACCTGCCCCTCTCTCCCACCTTACTGGACCAGCCAGCAGTGGAGGGAATGTAAGACTCATAACCCATGGCTATTTGTTAAAGTTGGAAGCTTGGGATGCACAGTATGCAGAGACGCAAAAACCCTTCTGCTTTCTGAAAAGGTAATTTAAGATGTTTTACATGCCTGACAGCAGTGTTGTAGTCGAGTCACTAAACCTCGAGGTCGAGTTTCGAGTCCCCAGTGTCCGAGTCCAAGTCCGAGTCACCAAAGAAAAGTCGAGTGAAGTCCGAGTCGAGTCCCCATTACCTGAGTCCGAGTCGAGTCCCTATTGCCCTAGTCCGAGTCCGAGTCATCAAGGTTGAGTCTGAGTCAAGTTCCAAGATGGCTCCAGTGATCCACTCGGTCACAGTCAAAGATCTGACATACAAATAAAAAAGGTCTACATTAAACAAAAATGACACAGCTGTCACCATTTCAAAGGGAGTTTATTTACTTTGTGACACGATAGCCAAACAAATGCACACCCACACACTCGCACACATGCAAGCGCAAGCATGCGCACACACACACATTTTTAGAACAGTCTGAATTTCTTTGACATTCGGAACATTGGATGTGCTTCAAAACACATTGATAGCTGTGAATAGCATGATATTAGCAAATGGTGGAAACAGTATACAGAAGTAAGTTCCACAGCATACAATACATTCATAAAAACTAGTCAAAAGACATTGTCTCTCAGGAATGGTTAGGAACAAAAGGCTGGTGGGACTAGTTTTAAGCATACACGTTGCATTTCAAAAACATAAGATCTGACAGCATGGAACTACTCAACCTTGCACGGTGAGGCCTCATCAAAATGCCTCCATGACTAAATACCCTTTCAATGGGCGCACTGGGGGCAGGGATAGAGAATACCTGTGTGGCAATCTGATAGAGGGTAGGGAATTTGGATTTGTTTTGCTGCCAAAACCTGAGGCACGGGACTGAGTCAGAATCCTGCTCAGCGATCAAGTTGAGGTATGCAGTCAACTGAGCCTGGCCAGACGGCTTCTTCTCGGTGGAGGAGGGAGTCCTCCTATAGTGGGAGAACATTCTCAACTGCTTCTCAGGAGGAGACTCTGAAAGTTCACCTTCCCCTGGTCCTGTTGCTTCCGCTGCATCTGCTGTTGAAACCGCTTGCTTGTCACCCTCTGCCTTTATATACTCTGAAATGAGAGGGGGGCAGGGGGGACTCATTACAAATATGTTCTTGACTAGGCCTACATGACAAATGACATGTCTATGTGCTTTATTGTAACACCTTCAATGATATAAACATCACAACAATCAAATAGTCAATCACTTAACTAACGTTAATCAAAACATTTCTCACCTTTGATCTCAGTCTTCAGCACATCTTTGATGTCACTGCCCAGCTGTACATCATGTTCTAGCCACTGGAAGCCAAATGCTGGGTCCAACACAGATGCTATGAAGTAGGCATTGGTGAAAGGAAATTTGGTGGGGCCTCTTCCTTCAGCTGGCTCACATCCTGGTATCTTGACTGCACTGAAAACCTCTGCAAACCTTGTTTTCAAGGAGCTCTCCAGAGCTCTCACCAGAGGCCCACAGTATCTGGCTTTTCCTCTTATTTCCTGCAGGTGATAGCGCAGAGTGAGGACACAGGGCACAATCACACTGATGGTGACAGTAGTCTCACCCTGAGTTAGGTTGGTTGCCTCTAAGAACGGATCAAGAACTTCGATCAGTTCTTTAAGCTGAGCATACTCTCGCGGGGATAAGATAAGGCTTTTGTGCCCCTCTTATTCCAACACACTGGACAGCTTTTGCATGTCTAAATGCACATAAGCCTTCACTTGCTTCAGAGTGGAATTCCATCGTGTGGCATTTGCTGTTGGAATTGTTGCATCACCAAAACACGCTTCAAAGCAGTCTTTAAATGAGGTGCCACTGTGGAGGAGGTTGGCTGCACGGGACAGCTTTGCTAGGGTGCTTGACAGCCCACTGGTGTCTTTCAGACCATCTTTTATGACCAACTGCAGTGAATGTGTGAAGCATGATAGTCTCTGCATCTTACAGTTCTCAGCCAAAGTGTCATTGACTGTCTGTTGATCTTCTGGCATCAGGTCTTGCCATATTTCATCATCCTCCTCAAATGTGCTGGGATCATGAGCTTCAGCATCACAAGGATCCTCTAGGGGAAAGCTGGCCTGGAAAGCTTTTCTCATGTTGGATGCATTGTCAGTTATGACAAAGTTGATCTTGTCCTTAATCAGGTATTCTTCAGCACAGCATTCAAACATCATTGCAATCTTCTCTCCTGAGTGTTTCCCATGCACTCTTTTGCAGGAAAGAAGATATGACTGAGGGCTGAGTTCCTGTTTTTTTTATCCATTGCCACTGTGTGTGCTGTCACTCCAAGGAATGACCGCATCTTTCGGTCACTCCAAATGTCTGTGGTAACAGCGACACTCGATGCTTCTGCCAGCTGGTTCTTTATCTGTTCTTTCTTGACTTCCACCATTCCTGGATGGTCACAGAGGAAATTGTGGATCTTGCTATGGGCCGGTACTGAGGGTCCAGGACATGCAGGAAGTGCTTGAAGTCCTCGTTGTCAACGATGGAGAGTGGCAAGCAGCACTTAATGATTAGATCTTTTACAAGGGCATCACTTATAGCCTTCTGACGTGGATGTTTGAGGTCGTACATCCTTTGCTGTCCATCATTTAAAAATGATGTGATAGTCTTCTGACCTGGAGCAGCTGGCGTCACATCTGAAGCAGTGGAGGCACGGTATTCTTGGAACCTAGGGGAAGATAGGATACACACTTTAGGTGGCTGATGCCAAACTGTTTCAAGTAATCTTTCTCACAGCAAAAAATTTGCAACGTTATAGTTATAACAATATGCAATAACAATACAAATGTTACACATTATACACATAGTTGTTTGAACCATAACCAGTTAAGTTACATATTTAGTTATCTATATAACTAACATTACCATATTAGTAGATTAACTAATGTAAGCTAGCTGGATAAATGAAAAGTATGAGAAAAGATACATAATTTATGAGACTAACAGGACAGGGATTAATTAGCAAAACCCAGTCATTTAATTATTGATTTAAGTATGTTACATGCTACCTAGCTGAGCTTTAACTCTCTATCCTCCGTGAGTCTGTATGGGTCAGGGAGGGTGTGATTTTGTTAGAAGACAGAGCCAGTTCATAGTACTGTTCAAAAGCTACGTCGCGCGTGTCTATTTTTAGAATTTGGCACACCCAATGCTGCATATATGCAAAGAAAAATATCCCCATATTTACAGTAGCCTATGCGGTGTCACCAATCACGATACGGTTCGGTAGTTTTCGGTACATCGGGGGGGGGGGGGAATGCCACATCCGTCAAATCTTGTACCGTCTCCAGCTCTCAAGAAAACCAGTGGCGGCATCCACATTAGCTTTCTTCAGTTAGTCCATTTAGCGAGTAATAGCCTACAATTATTTTTATTTGCATTGTAAAGTTGTGCACATTTTATCAACATTATTTGTGGATGCATATAGGCTAGACTTCTTCCTTCTCCGCACTTGGAGAATATTCATGGCGGAGACCTGCAATGTGCGGATTTGTTATTGCTAGTTAAGATTAATGCTAACACGGTAGTTCAGAGTGGTGTGTTTTTTCCGTTAAGTGTATGCTACTTGGTAATTAGCTAAATGATAAATAAGAAAAATCAGTTTTAATCTCCCTATAACACGAAGACGCTGCGTGTTACTTACCAATTCGTTAGTGAGATGGATGGCACGCTCGTACCGAAAGCGAACCGTACTGTGACTTTTCTGTGCAATGCTGCATTAGCATTCTAACAGTAACGTTACTTAACTTACTTATACAATCTCACTTGGTTCTAGTGATATGATATACCCGCCACACGACCTAACCGAACATCTTGGACCAGTGGTTGAGTTACTTCGGAGGCTATTGTTACCGTAGCTAGCTAGCTAGCTAGCTAACGTTAACTGATCACCAACCATATCATCAACTGACTGCATATCACTTACTTTTCTGGGTGCATCCTTGACAGATGTCTGTTGAAGTTTGAGGTTGTCCCGGTCTTCTCCTCAATAGTTCGTTTACATATCGAACATCTAGCAGTGATCTTGCTGGAATTTGTTGTAAAATCTGTGTAAGCAAAGCGCACAATTCGGGGCGTCTCTTTAGGCAACCTTCGCGCTACTGAACATGATGGTATGCACGCCACGTGAATCCGCATGTAGGTGGAACACACATGCCTGCCCTTACACGAAATTGAATAATGTTACAGTATTAATATAGCTATCAATATATTTTAATAGGGCCTATTATTTAAAAAAATCTAACAAAAACAGTCTTTATCAATTAAAAAGTCAAGAGTCCGGGTCTCCAACTTCCGAGTCCGAATGCAGTAAATTCGCGGGTCCGAGTCATCAGTGCTCAAGTCACGAGTCATGAAAATCAGGACTCGAGTACTACAACACTGCCTGACAGAGTGCATTCCTAACAACATGGCGCCCCCATTGCCACATACAACGCGGGTGACATACCTTCACATTCCCTATATAGCCGATGTGCTGACATAAAGCAAATAGCCCTACATGCTTGCAGCTATAAATGTTTGCAACAAGAGTCATAGTCAGCCCTTTCTGTGAGGCATGCACAAGCACCCCCCCCACCTCCAATCTGGTATAAAAAAAAAGTGAGCTCCCCTGAAAGTCATGGTATAGTTCACACACTGGCCATGTGTACTATTCACAGAGGATGGGGGAATGGTTGCAATCACAGCATTGTAAGATGGCAACAGATGTACTCTTAGCCCCCCCCCCCCCAGTTCAAGGATGGTCGTTCCCTCTTAAAATAGATGGCCTCTTTGACTCCCAGCATTCCTCCCTATCAAAGATATTCACATCCTCATCCTTGAAAGAGTGGCCGTTGGCCTGTAGATGGGTGTAGACTGTGGAGTTCTGGCCTGACATGTTAGCTCTTCTGTCTTATGCCATCCTCTTGGCCAGAGTATGTTTAGTTTACCCAATGTACAAGTCATGGCAGTCCTCCCAGCATGCAAGTAACGGGAATCCTCCTGGCATGCACTATATAGTTCTGTTCGTGCCGAGGGAACCCGATCCTTGGGGTGGACCAATTTCTGGCACAGCTTGTTTTGGGGTTTGAAAGCAACTGAGATGCGGTGTTTGGAAAATACACATCTCAACTGTTCTGACACTCCTGCCACATACAGAATCACCACTGGTTTATGCTTAGGCAGCTGTTGTCCTTCTTCTCTCTTTGATTGGCTGGTGCACTGTTCGGGTGTCTTCCTGGCTTTGGCAAATGCCCAGTAGGGATAACCACACTTACTCAGTGCCTGTTTAATGTGGGATTTCTCCCCTTCCCTGGCCGCTGTATCAGTGGGGACATTGTCAGCTTGGTGGTACAGTGGCCTGATGACTCTTAGTTTGTGTTCCAGTAGCTGATGAGAGGCAAACCTTAAGTACTGATCAGTATGTGTTGGTTTACAGTACATATCAACGTTCAAGTCAGCAATAGCAATTTCACAGTCTAGGAAGGCTAACCTGTCATTTTTCATATCCTCACTCGTGAACTGGATGGAGTTGTCCATCAAGTTGATATAGTCAGTGAAATGTGGTACATCCTAAGATTTAATTTTAACCCAGGTATCGTCCACATCCCTGAACCAATGGCTTTGTGGTGTCCATGGATGGGACATCCTGTTTCCACTTCCTCTATATACAAGTTGGAAACTATATGTGAAACTGGGGAACCCATAGCACACCCATGTTTCTGCCTATAGTACTGCCCTCTGTATGTGAAGTACGTGGACTGAAGACAGATCCAGGAGCAGACATACTTGGTCAGTGTTGGTCAGCTTGCTCACTTCCAGTGAGTCATCAATATGAGACGTGTGTGTTACCTCTGCTAAAGTGGCATTTCAAATTAAGCTATTAAACTAAGAAATAGCATATTTGAGTCAGATTAACCACATCCCATGAAGAGGTTAGTCTATTTGACTGGAGAGCACCTTGATGTCCTGGGATCGGATGCAGTTTATTTTGCCAACTTGGAATTGAAGATCAGAGGTGTCTGTCTACCAGCCTGCCTGAGAACTAACCCGAGTAGGGTAAATGATCTCTGCGGACAAAGCCCATTTGGATAGGATCACTGACAGTAGGCTAAATCCTGGTAAGAGAAACCATGCCTAGAAACTCCAAATTGTCCCTATTTTCGGATGAATTATTGATGCTAGATCAGCGGAAGGACTCTTTAAAGGAGCTGATTCTACAACAGCAGGAGAACTTCAAATCATTTGTTCAGCTCACTATTGAGGGGACTAATAAAAGGCTGGATGAAGTAATTAAGACATTCAAGACATGAAATCCTACCTACAGTTTACTGATGGTTTTGTCAATGAGCTGTGAGCAGATAAAAAGACCACTGAAACAAGAATGAAATAAATCAAAAATGAAATTGACAAGTCGAGAACAGAACATGATGAAGTGAACTCAAAACTGGACTTCGTAGAGAATCAATCAAGAAGGAGCAACATCATTGTGGACAGAATAACAGATGAGAAAGGAGAGACTTGGGAGACATCAGAAAAGAAAGTTAGATCCATGCTAGAGAAAAAAAATTGGGTTTGGATGGAGGAAGAATGGAAATTGAACGTGCCCACAGAGTGGGGCAGTTTCAGTAACAAGGCAGGCCAAGGCAAATCACTGTCAAACTGCTGAAATTCAAGGACAAACAATCCATCCTCTCTGCTACAAGAAAGCTGAAGGGCTCAAATATTTATATCAATGGGTACTTTTCAGACATAATCAAAAAGAAAAGTAAGGACTTGATGCTTCATCTGAGAGCTGTCGGGAGAGGGATGACTGCAGGCTTGAGACATGATAAAGTGGCGATTAAGCTTAGAAGTCAACAGGTAAACTAGCTCAGTGATCACAAGGTCTTTCAGTTGGTTTTAGTTTTTTTCTTTTATCTACTTTCTTTTATTTGTTTTCAGAGGGTTCATAAGACAAAATAACAAACTGAACCTCAGGCCTACCAAGGAAAGCCTTGGCTCATTTGAACACATGTAGCATGAGAAACAAAATTCATTAAATAATCCAAATTGTTCTATATAATAATATACATGTACTTGCTCTGTGTGAAAATCACTTGGACTCCTCATTTGAGGATGCAGAAGTGAGCAGACATAATTATACTCTATTCAGGGAAGATAGGAACAAATATAGAGGTGGTGTGGCACTGTATATACAGAGTCAAATGCCAGCAAAAGAGTGGAAAGATAAATTGGTGAGTGATATAGAGGCTCTTTTGGTGAAAGTCCACCTGCCACATTCAAGGACAATATTAATTGGTTGCTGTTGCAGGCCTCAGAATGGTAATATGAGACACTTGGATGGAATGTGTGCTCTTATTGATGAAATATCTGATGAAAACAAGGAATTGTTTAAGTTGGGAGATTTAAATATTGCTTACTTTTCCACAAATTGCCATCTGAGGAAAAAGCTTCTTTCAGTAGCCAATACTTCTAACCTAACACAAGTTGTGAACCTACCAACCGGAGTGTTTATTAATAAGTCTGGTGCTATGTCATCAACCTGCATAGACCACATTTTTACCAGTGTTCCTGAGCACTGCTCAAAAGCTGTATCTGTAGCCACCAGTTGCAGTGATCACAACTTGGTTGCCATTACAAGGAAAATCAAGGTATGTGAAGCTGGAAATAAGAGCACTTCACCTGCCTTTTGGGAGGTTTAATCAAGACCTGTTTGTGAAGGATGTTAAAGATGAGCAATGGTCAGATGTGTGTATGGAAAGGGATCCTGAAATTGCTCTGAATACATTTATGGCAAAATTAACCAAGCTGGCTGATAAGCACTTCCCCTCAAGGAAACATGCTGTAAAGCGTAACAATGCTCCATGGTTAAGTGATGAATTGAAGGCTTTGATAATTCAGCGTGATAATGCTAAGAAGGTTGCAAATCAGTCAGGTTGCCTGTCTAATAGGTAGGTATACTGTAAATTAAGAAATTGGGTTACTAAATTGAACAAGGTCATGAACATGGTCAGACCATATTGACACAATTGTAAAAATGGGGCAAGGTATTGCTATTATGTGAAAAGCCTCTTCTGATGGAACACCATCAATTAGGAATCAGATGACACAGGCACTTGTTCTCTCATGCCTGAGGTACTGTATGGTTGTGTGGCCCTATGCAGCAAAAAAGATTAAAAAAAAGAAAACTCCAGCTTGCACAATATAGAGCTGCAAGACTAGCTCTTCACTGGTCTTTTAAATCTAATGTCACAAAGATCCACCACAGTCTGTCATGGCTGACCATCGAGGCTAAATTAACTTCCAGTCTTCTCATATTTGCCCGAAATGCAAACGTTGACAGAAAACTGTGCTTCTTCACAGAACAGCTTGTTCAGACAGGTCCAACACACAATCATTAAACTAGACAGGCCAGCATGGGTCACCTTTAACTTCCAAAGCCAAATACAAATCAACTTTAAAACTCAATCATTTGTAGAGCCTCCAGCCAGTGGAATGCATTACTTCCATACATTAAACAAATCAGAAGCAAATACCGATTGGAAAAAAAAAATCAATCAAACAAAAACTAATGAGAGAGACCACACAACAGCAATGATGCCACCTGCTATGATGTTTTGTTTGGGATTTCAACTAAATAGTTTTTCTGATGTTATTTGATATTTTGATGACTTTGATTTTAATTATTTAATTTCTGTCTTGACTAATGGGTGTCAGTTGATGTTTGTATGTCTGTTTGTATGTCTATATGATGTCAGTGTTTGTATAATTTTATGTGGACCCCAGGAAAATGAGCAATCACTGTGTAGCGGAAGGTAAGGGGGATCCGAATAAAGAATACGAATAAGTGTTAAAGGGAGAATGAGTAGGATTTGTCGGTTCCAGTTTGTAAACATAACATTCAAAGTTGGCCCCTCCCCCCGGCTCAGCATCACCAGAAGGACACGCCCCCTGGGAGCAGTTGCCAGAACACATCCCAGTGTACAGGCTAACTCCGCGTCACGCTTCTTTACTTTTCTTTTTTTTTTTAAATTCAAATTTTCCCAATTTTTCTCCCCAACTGTACTTGGGCAATTACCCTATTTTCCAAGTTGTGCTGGTCGCTGCTCCACCCCCTCTGCCCTCTGTTGATCCGGGGAGGGCTGCAGACTACCACATGCCTCCTCCAATACATGTGTAGTTGCCAGCTGCTTCTTTTCACATGACAGTGAGGAGTTTCGCCAGGGGGACATTGCACGTGGGAGGATCACGCTATTCCCCCCAGTTCCCCCTCACCCCCAAACAGGCTCCCCAACTGACCGGAGGAGGCGCTAATGCAGCCACCAGGACACATACCCACATCTGGCTTGGCTTCCCACCCGAAGACGCAGCAGATTGTGTCTGTAAGGATGCCTGACCAAGCCGGAGTTAACGTAGGGATTCGAGCTGGCAGTCCCCGTGTTGGTAGGCAATGGAATAGACTGCTACGCCACCCAGGCACAACTCCACGTCGCTCTTCATCCCCATCCTCTCATTTGGTGCTCACCAGCGGGTGAAAGCCAACCCTAGATGCACTCTCATTTTGGAATGAGCTTTGTCTGCTTGGTGATTCCCCTTGCTATATTTGCATCTTTTCAGCGCTGTCCGCCATCGTCGTAGCGTCCTCTTGGATGAGAGGTTATGATCTCGATCTGGCACCTGGTCACTATGTTTTTATAGAGTCCTGCTGCCCAAAGTTTAATGCCCAGAAAGGTCCCATACACAGCAAAATAAGAAAAATAAGAAAACACAGGGTGTCTGCAGGTATATCACCAAACATGTCTAGTGGGGTCAGTGATGATTTAGAGCAGGAGTGCCCAACTCCAGGCCTCGAGGGCCGCAGTGTCTGCAGGTATTTGTTCAAACCATTCACTACACCACCTGATTGACCTAATTAGCTCACCTCTTGGACCAAGGAGGGAAAGGAATTAGTTAAATCAGGTGATGTAGTGCATGGTTGCAACAAATACCTGCAGACACTGCGGCCCTCGAGGCCTGTAGTTGGGCACCCCGATTTAGAAGGATTATTTTCTTATGAGTCTATACATTGATCTTTTAGGTAAATCCTACTCATTCTACCTTTAAAGGTGGTCCTGTTGTTAAGGGTGGTGTCGTCATGTAATTTCATACACACTACCTCCACTGCTTCTGCAACGGGAATGCACACGAAGAGGGACATATCATCGTAAGAGACCATTGTTTCATCCTCCACCATGATGACGTTCCTCAACTTATCCACAAAATCGATAGTGTTCCGGATGTGATTGATGTTCAGTTCTGCCTCAACATGGTTAAGAATATATGCCAGAAACTTGTAGATGTTATAGGTCACTGGGTTAATCATACTATCAATAGGCCATAATGGCACATCCTGTTTATGTATCTTAGGTAAACCATACAGACTAGGTGTAGCTTCCCTTGGGTATAATCTATGGTACAAAATCATGGTAATGGCAGTGTCCTGTTCTAACTGCATCAGAGACAATCTATCACATTTCTCTTGTAACAACTACCTGGATCTCATGTCAGGGGCTCATCAATATTTATGTTGCTAAGTAACATAACTTTCATGATAGTCTATATGGTTTATTAAAACAGTGCAACTACCTGTGTCTGCTGGAAGGATGATTATGCTATTGTCCTTACTAAGAGTTGTGAATGCATGCCTCTCTTCTCTGATGATATTGGATGATGTGGCGGTGGCTTCATGTTGCCGAGGCAGACTGACACTTTCGTCCCCAGTCGCTCCACTTCAGAATCAGAATCAGAAATACGTTATTCATCCCTGAGGGGAAATTGGGTAAGGTCCAATGTGTATCAGATGTTCCAGGTCTGTGATGTGGTTGGTACGGATTGCTGGTTCTGTGGTTGTAATCAATTCTGCAAGCAGGACTTGCCTTGGCGTGACGGTAAAATTCAGCCCCTTTGCAAGAATGTCTTTCTCTGCCTGGGTGGGATGTCTGTCAGATAGATTCTACATCCACTTGTTCACATTGCCGGTGTGTGTCTGGCATCTGTCTCTCTGCCTGCCAATGAGGGTACAGTCTGTTGTCTGCCGATATCTTCGGTGTGCAGCAAGTAGGTAGAACTTCTTTTGCTGCCTGGTTTTCGACCTTCCATGATGTGCAACACAGGGGTTTCACACAGTAGTCGACTATCAAAACAACTAGACAACAGTATGCATAGTTGTAGACTAATCGTTCATCAGTTGTTTTAGCACAGTGCAGTAATAAAGTAGTAGCAATGCATCTACAGCAGATATGCAGCTGGGAGTGCTGTGGTCCCAAGAGATTTGTTGGCACAACCATTTTGCACGTTTTGCCATGTTAAATAAACAGAATAATGTTCTACATTATGCCATGTTAAACAAACACAATTTAAGTTATTTAGAAGGAAATATTCCCACTATTCCTGTGTTTTGGTTTAACAACAGTGTTAACTGGTGACTTTAGTGATGGCAGCTGTTGAAAACATGAACAAAACGCAGTGAAAGCTTTTAATTTTACTTTAATCAATCTGAAATATGCACTTATGTGTTAAATATCTACGTTAACCATTTACATAAGTTAAATTGTGCTCAGCAACTCATTCATCTCTCATAATGTTTCTTTTAATGTGGGAAACAAATCACAGCTGACAGTGGAGCAGTATTTTATACCATTATCCTCAATCAGAAAGTGACCCATATTCAATCATTAACCTGTAGAGTTGTAATGTAAAATTCCTCATTCGACGCTAGTTGCTCTGCTAATTTGTTTTCCCCCCACATTAAAAGTAACTTCAAAAGATGTAAATACATCTAGTTGGCGACACCCTTTAATTTACATAATCCATCCATCTATCCATCCATTATCCAAACTGCTTATCCTACTCAGGTTCGCGGGGATGCTGGAGCCTATCCCAGCAGTCACTGGGTGGCAGGCGGGGAGACACCCTGGACAAGCCACCAGTCCATCACAGGGCTGACACATACAAAAGGGCCAGACGAATTAAACATTGAGTTCAAGATAATTTAAGGCTTTAAGACAGCTGCTGTCACCACGACAACCATGGATACACTCTGCTGAAAGTCAACAGTTAAAGTAACATCATGCAATTTTTTTTTTACCCTAAAATAACAGCATCAAAATCATTTTGATGGTACGCTGACTTTGCCTTCCTAGGAAAATAAATATCGCTTGCGGCAGATCCAAATTATAGTGCAAGAACAGGCATTCAGGGCATGAAGTGGGAATGAAAGAGGCCCTATTCTCTCTATTACAACTCAGTATACCATCAAAATGATTTTGAAGCTGTTATTTTAAGGTAAAAATGTTGTATAGCATTGCTGCAATTGCGTCGTTATTGAAGTCAAACAAGTCCAGCTCAGACAAGCTTGCTGGGAGTTTAGTCCAATCAGATCGTGGCTTATTTGTAAACAGCCTCTCAGAGCCAATCGAGGATTTTATTATTTCATCTACCCCCAGGTTGGTCCTGCCTACATAAGTTAAGCCGTGGTGCAGTGGTGGTACGGTGGCGCAGTACCGGCATGATTGCGCAGTGGTTAGTGCAGTCGCCTCACAGCGAGAAGGTCCTGGGTTTGAGCCCTGGGGTAGTCCAACCTTGGGGGTCGTCCCGGGTCCTCCTCTGTGTGGACTTTGCATGTTCTCCCCGTGTCTGCGTGGGTTTCCTCCAGGTGCTCCGGTTTCCTCCCACAGTCCAAAGACATGTAGGTCAGGTGAATTGGCCATACTAAGTCGCCCCTAGGTGTGAATGTGGCAGCCTTGTGATCGCCTGGCGGCCTGCACAGGGTGTCTCCCTGCCTGCCGCCCAATGACTGCTGGGATAGGCTTCAGCATCCCCGCAACCCTGAGAGCAGGATAAGCAGTTTGGGTAATGGAAGGATGGATGGATGGTTGTATTTAAGAACTTTTTGATGAAAATTGATTGTTGTTATTGGATGAAAAAAAATATGATATTTCTCCTGCGTTTAATCCACTACTCGGCCACTTTTTGAGAGTAGCTGACAACTACTAAAATGGAGCAGTCGTGAATGCCCTGGTGCTAGACGAGCCTTCTCCATGAACTCAATCCTCTGTTGGAAAGTGGTCTCATCTAGAGGCAATCTTAGTCTCTGTTGGATTTGCTTCTATTTGGCTTTGAAAGTGTCAATGGTAAAATCAGTTTGTCTCACCTGTTTGTTCAACAGCTGACTCTGTGCCTTCTGGAGGATCTTGCTGGTTGGTGGCCCTTGACAGAAGATTTCATTTGCAGACCCTTAGGTATAATCCTGCTCTGTCTGCACTTGAGGCTGAATCTCAGATGATTCCTGTAGTCTGCCATTTTACACGTCATTTGCTTGTACTCAAAGTACAGGTTTAAGGCAGTCCTCACTGAAATGAGTCAAAATGTCTTGATTATTCCTTACCTGGGTTATTGAGCATGCATCTAGACAGTCTTTGAACTGTGTTAGCTTTGCAAATTAGTGGACGGGTATTTCTGTTGCTTTGATTATAGAGATGCCACTCTCGATAACTGCCCTCCCAGGGGCAGGTCTACTAAAATTGAGGGAATTCAGCCTGTAGTCTGAACAAGATCTCTGCTGGTCATCCAATGGCCAATTACCAGAAGTGGAGGTTTGAGATTTAAAGACAAGGTGGTGGTTTTTTTAAATTTTTTGTTTTTTTATGGTAGCATTTCATTTGCCCCCCCCCCCCATATTAGAACGATAGGATTTAGATTGAAAATCAATAAATCACTGATTCTGAGATAAGGGACAAAACATATTTAGGTCTTAATTTTTAAAAAAATACTACATTAATTTGAAATGGATATATTTATAGACAAAGGTCTGAGCTAACAAACCATGTAAGGGAACAGTTTTTTTATTAAAACAATTGCGCTCTATGAAGTCCTTTACATCAGGAGCTATGCTATAGAGCTTTCTTGTATGGCTTGATTGGAGTGGACATGCCTTCCCTGTTAGTTTCAGAAAAATGTCTTTGACTGGACAGAAACGGGCATCCATCCTCCCATGTTTTGGGGTAACATATGCTGTTGGACCATGGGGGTGCATAAACTCCACTTTCACATCTTGGTGCTCAGTGTCTACATCAATCGCCTTTGCTAGCCACCAGTGGTAATCATACACCACTGCTAGCCAGTCTCCATCCTCAATGCTGTGAATAGTTATTTCGACTTTAGTGCCCTCAGGACCTTTCAGTGGCTCCTCTTCCATTTCCTCCTCCATCAACTCTTCTATTTCCCCCATCCCCTCTTCCATCTCTTCCATCAACATGGCCAAAGGACCTTTCTTCCTGGCCCTCAGATCAGTCTGCTGTTCCTCTGTGCAGCCATGTAAACAGAAAGTAGCTGGGGTAAAGCATTGGCAATTCAATGGCTCACTGCAAAGGCATGACAGCGGTTTGTGGCGGGCACTATTTTGATGTGGGATGACCTGTTGTCTTTTTATTGTCGATGGAACCTGTTTGAGTTGTTGCGTGAGAAGTGTGTCATATTTTTCCTTGTCTTCTTCCTCAATGTGATACAGCTGAACACCATTCAGACTGTTTGAGGTCTTTTCAAAGAACCCTTTTCCATCTGTCACATAATTTCCTTGCAGAACCAATTTGTTTGCGGTTCTTTTTACTGTTCCCCCAATGCCATTTGGGGCACCCTTGCCGTGGGATGTTGGGAAATAATTCCACATGGTTCTGTTGAAGCCCAGTGTGGGTGGTACCTCAGAAAGGAGGAAGAAATTCTTCCTGTTCTTATACTGCTTACTGGGACCATCTGACCAAAAGTGCCCAGTGGTAACTGATGGAAATTTTGGTTGAATATCTTTTAGGACTGGATCCACTTATGTCCAGATCGCTGCAGCATCTTGTCTCTTAGACTCTGACACCGCAAAATGTGACCTTTTCACCCTTGGTATAATACATTCCAGTATGAAGATTCAACTGTTGAAAATTCTGGCCAAAATGGCAGGCTTGAACTTCAGAGGCATACTTGCACTTTCAGGATTCTGAAAAATCAACATGTATGATGACTGTGTTCTCACTGCAGGTCTCAAATAAATTTCTGTATGCTTTTGCTTGATTGTGAACCAAGCGTAGATGTGTTGTGGTCTCACTTCATAGTTTCCCCTCATCTAGATGGACCAGCTCTGAAAGACTCTGCAAGTTAAGTTTCATGTTGAAGTGGATCCCACTAGCTGTTTCTTCTTGAACTCGCTCTCACTGCCTCCATTCAACACTGATTCCACCTTGCTCTGGGGCCAGAATTGTGTGTTTGTTTAGCACCGTAAAAAAGTGCAAAGAAAGCAGGCCTCACTTGCTGGAGAGCTACAAACTAATTGAAAGCTGTCCTCTAGTTTGGTCGACTTTACAACACCCGATGAACATAGAACCTAAAGCATTAAATATGAATTTTCATGATACTGACACAGACATGTCTTCCTGTCAGATGCCTTTGGTGCTGTAACATAGAAGGGCCACAGAGCACAGAAGAAAGAGTAACTGAGCTTCACAGTTGGGTTCCTGTTGATGAACTCACTGTGGAGGTTGATCATGGAGTCAGTCAGAATAATTCGCTGGTGCTTAATCTTGTTCTTTGTGATGGTGTCAGTTTTATCTGTTGTCATGCGAGAAGAGTTCATGAAGAACTGAACAGTCTGGCTGATACCCTGGAGAAATTTTGCCTTTTTCTGTGCTGTCTGTTTCATTTCACTCATTAACTTGTAAGTCAAACCAAACTGGCGGATCTTATGAAGAAGGTGATATTTCTTTAGAAACTTGCCTCGTAATGTCAGTTGGTGATGAGTTGATTTGTCAGTTGCCTGTCTCCGTGACACAGGAGTTTGTTTTTTCATGTTAAGTTCTTGGCAGAGAGCACTGTGGAAGAGAAGAGCTCTCTTGATGTTAGGATTTCTAAGTTGGCTTCCTGATATCATCATCTGCAGTTTCTGTCGATGGAGAGTCTATTTGCGCTTTATCTCTTCTTTTTTGGTCATCATTTGATCTGTCAATTATTTGAGCCTTCTTTTTTCGCCATTTTTGTTTTCTCAGTCGGTTTCGCTGTTTCGTTACCTTCTTAATTTTCTTTTTCAAAGCCTTTATTTCCCTTGAATGCCTTTTCCTAGTTTTTCTTCTCTCCCTCTCACTTCCAAGAGCACGTTTGCTCATACTTGGTTCTTCAGTGCTCTGGTCTAGTTGACTATGTTGGGGTGTGTCTACTTGCTGCACTACATTCTGCATAGCCCTGCACTTTCTAGACCTTTTCTGAGCATCTCTCCAATACCTTCTCTGATGCCTCTGCTCCCTTGGACTTAATTCTCCTATTTGTCTCACTTTTTTTGTCTTGAACGCTCTTCTTCCACCTTTGTCTTTCCTTCTCTAGAATCTCACTTCTGCTGTCTGGGTCACTGTTTAATTTATCTCTTCCCTTTCTTTGCTCTTCCACTGACAGTCTCTTTCTAGCCGTGCTTGCCTGAAGTACAGATAAAAACAATACATATAGGTTTGCCTTATGTGGGCATATGTGGTTGTTATCCACAAAATGGCTCCATTGTATAAAAAGTTTTTGGGAGCACTTGTCAACCCCATCAACTTAAACGTCAACCCCGTCAGACAGACAGACAGATATGCAATGATATATATATTTAATTGGAAACCAGTGTTTTATATATATGTTAGACACAAAGAACAGATCAGTGTTTCACAGCATTTTCCCTTTTTATTGTTTGGTGTATTAGAACAGAGAACTACAACAACACCATGTTCCAACCCCCCACTCATCCCAAATTCTTAAAGAAAACCGGGAAGAAGAAAAAAATAATGCATACAGAGAACTGAATAAGTAAATAAGACACACACACACACACAGACACACACACACACAGACACACACACACACAGACACACACACACACACACACACACACACACACACACACACACACACACACACACACACACACACATACACAGGGAGTTGATGAAATGAAATAAAATAAAATAGGGAGGCCAGTGCAATAAAAAAAGATGCTCGGAATGCTCACCCCAAGGAATGCATTCATTGATAATCAGTTGGGGTCCAGAGGGGTAAGAGAATTTACATATGAGATAATAGACTGCCATCTTTTGTAGAACTTAGCAGTTGAGCCTCTTAAGGAATACTTCAATTTCTCTAATGGGAGAAATGATAAAATATTTTTCAGTTAGACATAGATTGCACATTTTACTACAACTACTGGTTGAATATGCTTTGTGCAATCTATGTCTAACTGAAAAATATCTTATCATTTGCAAACCAGAAATGTCCACGTTGAATAACAGGAATGAATTGGCCAGCAGTTGCAGACATAGATATAAGCACCTATTTTGTAATTACAAATAAATCATGCCAATAGACAAATACCCCCCCCCCCCCGGACCACTAGTGATCACAAATTTTTGAATGTCACACCTCTCCCTTCCCTATTGGGACGATGTGCATGTGATGTGCATGACGAAGTAAATGGTATGTTTTTTCCTGACTAGCTTTATTGGTAGCTGACGATTGTTTATGGCATGAAACAGGCTTGTTCTGTCTCATAAAGAATTTACTTGACTCACTGGATTGTTTTGCTCCTTATTTGTGAGCACTTTCCCTACTATTGAGTGTTTCTTTTAACAAACTTTTATATATATATATAGAGAGAGAGAGAGAGAGAGAGAGAGAGAGAGAGAGAGAGAGAGAGAGAGAGAGAGAGAGAGAGAGAGAGAGGAGAGAGAGAGAGAGAGGAGAGAGAGAGAGAGAGAGAGAGAGAGAGAGAGAGAGAGAGAGAGAGAGAGAGAGAGAGAGAGAGAGAGAGAAGAGAGAGAGAGAGAGAGAGAGAGAGAGATGAGAGAGAGAGAGAGAGAGAGAGAGAGAGAGAGAGAGAGAGACTATTTATTCTACCTAGAGGGTGATGTTTTTTCTCTTTCTCCTGACAGGATTTGTAAACAGTGCATTGGAGTTAAATGAGGTTGTCTTGAGTTAAGTCCAGAGGCCTTATGGTCACAGCAATTGACTGTTTTCAGGGTTTTGCTCATTGTTTAGTAAAATCTTTATTCCAATTTGGCAGACATCACTCAGTTTGGATACAAATTGCCATATGTTCCAATCTTATCTTCAGTTTTCACTACTGATGCCCTTCATACATCTCCTGGGTTCATATTTAAAATCTTGTCCTAGTAGATTGAACTATCTTAAGATAGTACATTTTTTTGTAAACTGCTTTTAAGGAAAGTATTCCAGGTTGGTCAGGTTTGCGACATAGGAGACAACAATGAGCTCCAAAAAAGTTTCAATCACAATCAAGGAAAATATTTGTGAGTCATTCTAGTTTACTTTTCTTTACCTACCTGACATACCTGACACTAGGGCACATCTGATCTGATTATTAATCAGGAAAGGCTGCATTATGAAATTGTAAGGAATAAACAGTATTTGTCCAGATATCATCAGTAGCTTTAGAGTCTATATTTCAAAACAGCTAGTGTATTGCACCAAATTATAGTTCTAGTAAGAAAAATGGTGCATTTGATATTTGGAGTTTCATCTGTGGCGAGGGAGCACTCATTACTGGAGGCTATTCATTTCTGTCTCCTCTATCTTGTATGTTGAAGATTGATTTAAAATCTGAATGCAAAAATATGATCGCTGTATGGGGCCTTTTGTGTTATTTTAAATGTGTGCTCAATTGGAGTTTTGGGAGTGACCCTGTGTTCAGCCTGAGACCCACAGATTATTACTACACGGATGGCTGCTTTTGGCAGCTAGCTAATATGCTATTGAACCACTTGGATGGACAAGCATATTTTCATTCTGCACTTCCCCCAAGACAATTTTAGTGGCTATCAGCCAAAGTATAGAGTTCAAGTTTTGAAACTTAGTGCCACTGCAGAATTCCACCCTCTGCTTTAGCTGATGCTCTTTATGTTACACATATCTGCAAGCACTGGTCAGGGGCTATGTTGCTAACCAAAACTAGCCAAAGTCAAATAAGTCCATGTTTCGTTTTGAGACAGTCTGATGGCTCCAAATTTTATGTTCAACTCTTTGTTGTCAATCATGTCTTGATGGTCATTATGCGTTATGACTCTTTAACGATTAATGAGATCAATCTTACATGGCAATATTTTACAGACAGCTGTAAATATAATTTATTTAGTTAATCTGAATCTGCCAAAGAACAAATGCTATCATCAAAAGTATTTCCACATGTTTTTATTCAAATGTAGAAATTGTGACAAGCAAATAACACAATGTACCACACTTTGTACAAACAATAGCTAAGACTTGAAATAAGGAAGAGTTGCATAAGCACCATACTGCAGAATGGTTGAGCTAATGCAGATAGTACAGGGATCAGCATTTGGAGAAGGCAGACCAAATCTCACACAGGAAGTCATGTGGAAGGTGGCAGCCAGTAAAGGAAACAGTGCAGTCCAGGGTGACCTCTGTCAGGAGCGTCTGTATGCAATGGCTCTCCCCTCCCATTAGACCAACAACAATTCCAGCCAGTCTGCTGAATCAAAATTTAATTTTCTCCACTCTAGTACTCTCCATATCAACAACAATGCATTAACCCCACAAAGTCAACTGGGTCATGTAGCCTACATTGATTAACTTCACAGTACCTTTTATTTTTGCAGCAATGATGGAATCTTGGCTGACCATGCAACTGCTAATGTTAAATACTAAATGCTATTACACTCTTGTTAGAGGGATTACTGCTCGTCCTACCACTTTATATTGCATTTAGCTGAATAAAGGTTGTTATGCTAGGCTAAACAGAGCATACACTTAGTAGGTTAAGAGATTTAAGAAAAACTTTTTTTTAGTGTAACTGCAGCCATTTGTGGATTTTAGCTTATCTATTTAAAACAAGGTGCAACTTGTTCATGATTGGATCTGCTTTTGATTAATTTGTAATGTTCTCTGTTGACCAGGTAAAGTAAAAACACTCATAATTTGGTGGAAAACACAATCTTCCATGCCCAGTAGATATTTACTGTGATATGTACATAATGTATTCAGACAGGCATATGAACTTATCTTGTTAGTGTGATTGTACACTATGTCACCGTTGGCATATTGTGGCACACATGTTGATATCTTCACACTTGATGAAATTTGTGAACATTGTATATCTTAGGTTTTAGTTTTTTTTTTACATACGTTTTAGAAAGGCTATTGTGAGCTGTGAAGAGCAAAGGGGTTGAATACTCACTGACTAAAAAATTGCCCTCAGTATCGAAATATTTACTTGAGCAGATTTTATACTGAGAACGCAATTTTAACACAAAGCTCTCCATGTAGAAAGTTCACTGATTTGTAGACGTGATTAAATCCCCGTATGGTGTTTTATATTTCTTTAATGTTTGGAATAAAGAACATTTTGGCACAGAGACTTTGAGGAGCTTTGTGTGTTTTCATGAAGTTCTCCTTTATTGCTTATGGAGCAGCTTAAAACGTTAAATCTGATGACATCACACATTTAAGCTTTTAGCTTTCTGGCCTTTTGGCTTTAGATGAGAGGTGCTGATGTTCATAAATGTTAATTGGACCAAAGCAGACCATATTAATAGCTCAGAAATTCCTCATTTTTAATTTGAATAGCGCTCGCTCCTTATGATAGCTTCAAATGTAATGTAGTGGAACAAAACAAAGCCTCCTGCGGCTCAAAGCACCCAAATAAAAATGTGTTTTTGTAACATCTGTATAACTGATTAGGGTTTTCTGTATCAATAACTGTTTTATGGCTCTTCGTTTTACAGAGAGAAACATGCGTTCACTTGATATAGTGTAGTAATTGGACATCAAGCAATAGAAAATGGAGGGAAATTACTGCTAATTAAATAATGACAAAATAAACAGAATGATAAATGGCAAGGTAATGGATTCCCTTATACGTGGGGGTAGGAGGATCCTTTTCATGCTTGACCATGTGTTGACTGGGTCTTTAATTAGAGGAGGGTGGGCTTAGCGGATAATGACTAGAGTGGGAAAAGACATTGGTGTCATTAGAATAATCAGGGCTCTAAATGAGGTTTTGATGCAGTGTGTCCGACAGGTGTAGTGGCAAGATAGGGGAGGGAAAGGTTCCTCCAGCATGCTCCAGCTGTGTTTACTCTCTTTGTCTGGAACAAAGGGGCCTTGTCATATCCGCCATGATTGATGCGGCTGCAGAAGAATAGTTAGAGCATATTTACATGAATCCCTGGCGGGAAGGCCGACACGAACGGGCCTCTCCATGTTGCCATTATTTGTACTGCACACTCCAAGGCATGCTGGAGCACAGCAGCCTATCTATCTATCCCTGTTCCCTGTGTGATGAAATCAGTTTACTTTTCTGACAATGATTCACCGTGTCGCCTGAGCTTCCACACACTCCTCGCTACGTATCGCTCATTATCACACTTCTTCTACAAGCAGCCACTTAGCTCCACCTCGAGGGGAAGAAAATGACACTGTTTGCACCGTTTCAGTAAAATACTTTTCCCCTACATATGCACCAAGCCTTTTATCATTTAGGATTGCTAATGACAAAAGATCTTCTGAAGAGAAATCATATCAACCTACTTGACCATGAAGAGTGCCAAAAAAGCCAATAATGCACCCTTGACTGATCAGTTTGGAGAGCTCATTGGCAGCACCTTTAAAGCCTAAAGGAGCTCTGTTTCTGGCGGCTCGGGATGAGCCCGGCGAGTTTGGGCTGATTTGAAGAACAATGGCGTGGATGTGCTGTTCTATAGACTGAATAATGAGGTTGTGTGCTTCAGAGAGCAACCCTCGCCCCCCTCCTTTTCACAAAGACACCATCCCCCATCCTTTTCTCCTCTTTGATGGGGCTGATACATGCATAAGCAGCACTTTCATGGGGTGCCAAGTATGACTCGGATCGAAGGGTGGTACCCTATCTATGTCTAACGCTGTGCTGGCCTGTTTACCACTCATTATATGACAGTTTTTTTCCCCCTGGTGGAATGATTATACAATGGCCAAAATGCTAGTTTCAAGGCAAGTTTACTTTAAAACTAGTTTTAAAACTGAAACTAGTTTGAACAAGCGTGTGAGGGATCCTCGTTCCAGTCTGCCTGCTACAATATTCTGCACAATTCATGCAGTATAAGTATTTCTGTGGTGATCACTTGAGAAATGTAGACAAAAAATTCAATCCGTGATTTCGCTAGCAGAGGAGCGGGGCACTAGCCAGGGCCGTAGCCAGGGCAACATTTTAATTGAGGTCCAGAAGCATAAGTACGGTGGGTTTATTTTATACCTGTACATTTGTAATTTTTTCTTTTTTGAGTTTCGGACACTTAATGTCCTGCATTCTGGAGAATTTTTAATGCATTTGAATCACAACAAAACCTACAAACAGCAAATCGACTTTTAGGAAAAACGGTTGAAAATATTCTGGGGGAAAAAAAAGAAGAAATAAAAGAAAGAAAGCTACTTTATTTTGTCATTGTATTCTTACAACGAATTCATTCTCTGCATTTAACCCATCCTATTGTATAGGAGCAGTGGGCAGCTGCAGCCCCCGGGGACCAACTCCAGTTCTTCTTTCCATTGCCTTGCTCAGGGGCACAGGCAGGAGTATTAACCCTAACATGCATGTCTTTTTGATGGTGGGAGGAAACCGGAGCACCCAGAGGAAACCCACGCAGACACGGCGAGAACATGCAAACTCCACACAGAAAGGACCTGGGGTTCGAACCCAGGACCTTCTTGCTGTGAGGCAACAGTGTTAACCACTGGGCCACCGTGCTGCCCAAAAAGTTTATCTTAAGTATTTTCTAGAATAAATAAGCAAATGAAATATGTAACTACAACATAATCTGACTGCCTATAATTATTCATGGACATCATTATCATTATTTTCATCACACATACAGTGGCCTGCAAAAGTATTCATACCCCTTGAACTTTTCCACATTGTGTCACGTTACGACCACAAACATAAATATATTTTATCGGAATTTTATGTGAAAGACCAACACAACGTGGCACACAATTGGGAAGTACAAAGAAAATTATACATGATTTAAAAAAAAAAATTACAAATAAAAAACTGAAAAGTGCGGTGTGCAAAAGTATTCAGCCCCCTTTTCTCTGAGTGCAACCAATTGCCTTCAGAAGTTGCCTGATGATTGCTGAATGATCGAATGTTGACCTAATGACTAAATAGAGTCAACCTGTGTGTAATCTAATCTCAGTGCAAATACAGCTGTTCTGTGACGGCCTCAGAGGTTTGTTAAGAGAATATTGGGGATAAAGTTGTAGAGAAGTTTAAAGCAGGGTTAGGCTATAAAAAGATTTCCCAAGCTTTGAACATCTCACGGAGCACTGTTCAATCCATCATCCGGAAATGGAAAGAGTATGGCTCAACTGCAAACCTACAAAGACACGGCCGTCCACCTAAACTTACAGGCTGAACAAGGAGAGCACTGATCAGAGATGCAGCCAAGAGGCTCATGGTGACTCTGGACGAACTGCAGAGATCCACAGCTCAGGTGGGGGAATCTGTCCACAGGACAACTATATGGAAGAGTGACGAGAAGAAAGCCATTGTTAAAAGAAAACCATAAGAAGTCCCGTTTGCAGTTTGCCAGAAGCCATGTGGGGGACACAGCAAACATGTGGAAGAAGGTGCTCTGGTCAGATGAGACCAAAATTGAACTTTTTGGCCTAAATGCAAAACACTATGTGTGGCGGAAAACTAACACTGCACATCACTCTGAACACACCATCCCCACTGTCAAACATGGTGGTGGCAGCATCATGCTCTGGGGGTGCTTCTCTTCAGCAGGGACAGGGGAGATGGTCAGAGTTGATGGGAAGATGGATGGAGCCAAATAGACTGTTGGAGTCTGCAAAAGACTTGAGACTGGGGCGGAGGTTCACCTTCCAGCAGAAAAACGACCCTAAACATAAAGCCAGGGCTACAATGGAATGGTTTAAAACAAAACAGATTCATGTGTTAGAATGTCCCAGTCAAAGTCCAGACCTAAATCCAATTGAGAATCTGTGGCAAGATCTGAAAACTTCCGTTCACAAACGCTCTCCATCTAATCTGACTGAGCTTGAGCTGTTTTGCAAAGAAGAATGGGCAAACATTTCAGTCTCTAGATGTGCAAAGCTGGTAGAGACATACCCCAAAAGACTTGCAGCTGTAATTGCAGCAAAAGGCGGTTCCACAAAGTATTGACTCAGGGGGGCTGAATACTTTTGCACACCGCACTTTTCAGTTTTTTTTTTTGTAAAAACAATTTAAAATCATGTATAATTTTCTTTGTACTTCACAATTGTGTGCCACTTTGTGTTGGTCTTTCACATAAAATTCCAATAAAATATATTTATGTTTGTGGTGGAAACGTGACAAAATGTGGAAAAGTTCAAGGGGTATGAATACTTTTGCAAGCCACTGTATAATTCGAGGCAAGTGTTCTGATTAATTAGATTGTTAGCCTCATGTAACTGTAGACAAAAGTGTTGTGTATGATAACTGAATAGTTGAGAAATATGTGAAAATTCAGGTGAGTGAAAGAGCACCTACTGAGTTGGGGTAGCCCATTATACTAAAACGATACGAACTGTCGTTCGGAAGCGCTGCTGTCTCAGGATAGGGAACGGACCGGTTCAACAGGTATGTGAACATGGTAAATATGTAACATTAATAAGGACTGCATTTATTTAGCACTTTTCTAGTCTACCCAAAGCACGTTACAGTGTATGCCTCACATTCACCAATTCACACACACATTCATACAGTGATGAAGGAGGCTGCCATGCAAGGTGCCAACCTGCTCATCAGGAGCAGTTAGGGGTTCAGTGTCTTGCTCTAGGACACTTTGACACGCTCTCTGCAGGAGCTGGAGATCCAACCAGTGACCTTCTGATTACTAGATGACCCACTCTACCTCCTGAGCCATGCCACCCCTAGGGTGGCACCTAGGGTGACCATATTTTGGTTTTCAAAAGAGAGGACACTAGTTATTAGACACTGAAATGTTACTCACTGCTGACAGGCTCCTGTTGTTCTTATTCTTCCGGCTATCAGATGTAACAAAAACACGGTTGCTTATCACTGAGAAATAAGTTCTAATTGGCTGAAATAAGTCTTATTTGGTGGATCGATACAACTCAGGGCCTACAGAGAATTTTGTTGACTGTTCTGCTCCAACATTAGCCTAATAGACATGTCAAAAGGGGGATTTATAACGATGTCAAAACACTTTCGTTCACAAAATAAATGTATGTTCATTCACACACACACATATAATGCAAAATGTCAGCCTGAGAGGGAAAAAAATACTGAGGTCCAGACCTCCGCGACCTCATAGCTGGCTACGGGGGTAGCACTAGCCTATGGCTTCCGACTGAGAAAGGGCATTCATTCTGTCTTAATGGCAGCCAAGACACACAGGTAATATGATTCATGTAGAGCAGAGCGCAGCTGAAACAGACTGCTGTCTCCTGCAATGAAATATGGTGGCCTTGACTAGATTCCCATGGCTATAATTAGATACTGTGGCTCTAAACCCAAGGTGAGTCAATGTCTTAAACATGTCGTTCTCCTGTTAGATACCAAAGGGTTCTTTTTTTTTTTTTTCCTCACTTGATTGGGTCTGGATCAAAATGATGGCACACAGGCGTCTGGGTAACCTAGCGGTATATTCCGTTGCCTACCAACACAGGGATCGCTGGTTCGAATCCCCGTGTTACCTCCAGCTTGGTCGGGCATCCCTACAGACACAATTGGCCGTGTCTGCGGGTGGGATTCCGGATGTGGGTATGTGTCCTGGTCACTGCACTAGCGCCTCCTCTGGTCGGTTGGGGCATCTGTCCGGGGGGGAGGACTGGGGGAGAATAGTGTGATCCTCCCACGCGCTACGTCCCCCTAGTGAAACGCCTCACTGTCAGGTGAAAAGAAGCAGCTGGCGACTCCACATGTATTGGAGGAGGTATGTGGTAGTCTGCAGCCCTCCCTGGATGGGCAGAGGGGGTGGAGCAGCGACTCAGCTCGGAAGAGCGGGGTAATTGGCTGGATACAATTGGGGAGAAAAAAAGGGGGGGGGGGCGCCACAAATAGTCATGCTCTGTTATTGCTTGGTGGAAGTGGTTTTGTTGTTCTTCAGTTATCGGACTGCAGCACAGTTCATCTCATGCAGAACTCTGCCTTTACATTAGGCCAAGGTTTGCCCCGAGAGGTTGCCAGACACTCAATCTAAACTAATGACTGGTTTAATAATGTGGACAGTCGTACAAATCTATTTGTGCCAGTATTAATGAAGTAGTGGATTTGTGTTGAACCCCAGCCAGGCGTTGTTGTTCAAATAAATGGCCATTTTAACGTGTCTAAAAAAGCAAGGTCAATGTCAAAGCCTCATTGCAGCCAAATGAGAATATTTTTATGCATCTCTGCTCCAGTGCTTATGAATAAATACATACATAAACAAACTGAATCCAGATAGATACTGTATGTACTAAGTGGCCTCTGTGCTTGTGTTGATAACATTTCGTCTTTAACGTGCGCCCACTGAGTGTGTATTATACACTAGTTAAAATGCTGCAGGGCTGCCTATATAGTGGCTGATCTTCCAGTACCAATCTGGTCCATATACCATTTGTTTTTACAATGTTACTGTTCCAAGAAACGGCACTGATTTGTGCGTGAGTAAAAAATACATTGAATATGAATAAGATACTTATTCAGCTGCTTGGAGATTTAAAAGGGGGATTACAAGGTTTCTCTCCAGAGATGAATTTGCCGCATTTAAACAAAACTCAGGGAAAAAAAATCCAGGAGGTAGGCATGATGGTGTTGATCAGCTGTTTAGAGGTTCACTTTATGGCGGCTTAAAAATTCTTTAATTGACGCTTTCTCCCAGAGTTGAACAGTGGGTCCCTGGAGTAATCAATATGCATTAAATCTCATCGCTCTCTGAGAATATTACCCTCGCTGTAAAAGGTAGAACGAACAAAAAGACGTACAAGTTCCCTCTTTGTAAATAGTACTGCAATAAACAAAAAGAAACAAGGGCCACTCCGATACATACAAGGGCTTTTTCTTTACCCCGTCACAATACTTTACCACCTAGCTGGTGACTTTACACGCCGTGTTTGAAACCTATACGTTAGTTTCTTTGGCATATTTCTCTTGAGTCATCGCCGGCACAACACAACCACCATAAATTAAACATTGGAGATAGCCTTGCCAATTTTCTTTCTTTTTTTTTTTTTCTTCCTGCATGCACATGAATACTGTATGAACAAGTTTCACTTGAAGAGCACAGGGAGAATG
Source organism: Lampris incognitus (assembly GCF_029633865.1). Taxonomy (NCBI): domain Eukaryota; kingdom Metazoa; phylum Chordata; class Actinopteri; order Lampriformes; family Lampridae; genus Lampris; species Lampris incognitus. The sequence goes on along the minus strand of NC_079214.1, from coordinate 54,178,615 downwards.
AATCTGTGATTAATAGAAGAATAATGGAAGTGTAATAGAAATTACGTTTGAACATTCATAATCTGCTTCCCTCTCTTTGTTCAAACACAAATGCTTCAGGCTCCAATTTTCATTTTCACTGTGAATAATGAGACGGTAAATTGAAGTGCAGAGAGAGAGAGAGAGAGAGAGAGAGAGAGAGAGAGAGAGAGAGAGAGAGAGAGAGAGAGAGAGAGAGAGAGAGAGAGAGAGAGAGAGAGAGAGAGAGAGAGAGAGAGAGAGAGAGAGAGAGAGAGAGAGAGAGAGAGAGAGAGAGAGAGAGAGAGAGAGAGAGAGAGAGAGAGAGAGAGAGAGAGAGAGAGAGAGAGAGAGAGAGAGAGAGAGAGAGAGAACGCTGGAGATCGGTTGAAATGTATTCTGACCTTGTTTCTTTTCGCCCATTTTCGCCAGAAATTCATTGGAAGTGATCAAAGATTGATCCCAATGTAAATCGGCAGTATGGTATAATTAAAGTTAAATTGCCATTTGACTCCTGCAAGCCATTACATCTCTCTTGTCTGATACATGATACACACGGTACACACTAGTACTTGTGAGGTAACAGCGTATATGTGTGATCCATCATCTCATGCACATAATGACCAGATTCTCTTCTTGCGGTGCTTAGTACCGACATATGGAGGGGACGACTTTGAGGCGCGTCTTTGACGAAGAATTTCCTTCACAGGGTTTTTGAATGTCAGCCATCAGTTTGCATATTGCATGTCCTCCATGTCACATGGGACGCAGGTTCACAAAACCAATGTGTGTGTGTGTGTGGGGGGGGTTCTTTAGTGCTTTCATGATTGGGTTGAATTTGAATGAAGGAATCAAGGTCTGTGGTGACATAGTGATCACCAGCCTTTGCACATACACTAACCCCTCACCCCTCTGACTTCATATGCTGACAGTTGTAGCAGGCGTCCACTTAGTTAATCCATTTAAAGGCTGCTTGAGGTGAATAGAGAGTTGCAGCTCCATAATGAGGTGTTTTTCCGGACTATATGGAAGGGGAATTCCATCATTTCCCAAGACGTTAGTGCAACCCCTCGTCCATTTAAGTTCAGATGAACTTACAGTTGTGACAAGCTTCTATTTTATCCTTTATCATTCTTTTACTGAAAAATAAATTTCTAGATGGAATTTCGGGTTTCTTGTAGACGAGAGACCAAGCTTCATAAATGAAGAATCTGAGATTTAAATGGTCACAAAATCCTGCCTTCGGCGCTTTACATGCATCATAACACAGCAGATCATTTCAGCCCAAATTTATTTCTGAATTGCTAATTAAATTCCATCTCTGTTTGCATTGTTTGTATGTAACACTATGGCCATACAGCTTGCATATTAAAAAAAAGTGTTTTGAGTTCAGATGGATTTTTTTCCTTCATTTTGAACTGCAATGAACTCCAGTTTGCCAGATTTCAAAGACATTTTGATGTTATGATCAACTTTCATTTACCCCCCCCAGTCACAAACAATACTAAGTTTAAGCATCAGTGATACAGACATCAGCACAAATTAGCCAGCGGTAATGCTAATGACTATAGCACACCATAACCAAGATATGATTCAAAAGTCACAAACAAATTATATTCAGCAGTAACGCAGCATTATTTGCCCAAACAAAATTTGAGACTTTCTTGGTTATCTTTATGTTTTATTATTTCAACATCAGAATCAGAATCATGTGTATTGGCCATGTAGGTTTGCACAAACATGGAATGTGACCCCAGTTTCATGGCTCTCTCAGTGTACTTAACAGAATAACAACACTACAACACAACAATCTTCAGATATATACACGAGGATTGACTTATACTGGTGAAATAAGAAGTGATAAAGTGCAATGGTGCAGAGAATATAGCAGAGATGCTGAAATAAATGTTAGCAGGTTAGCAACAGATGTTAACGTAATAGCACACAGTTTTATTTCAATTTTTGTGTAGAGTCATCAGTTAGATCAAAGAAGGTTGAATCAGTTCATCTGGATACAGCGTTTATTGACAGATACGTTGTATCCAGATGAACTGATTCAACCTCCTTTAATGTTCTTACCTAGATTATTGAGCATACATCAAGACAGCCATCAGTTACCATTAAATAAAGAGTTGATAGTTACAAGATTTAAGCTGATTGTTAGCATCAGCAACACTTTATGAAAGTGTTTCTTTTCCTCTATTTATATACTATCAACCTACCAGAAAATCAAAGTAAAAGAAAGTTCAGTATCTCTTATTGGATATTACACCACATCTAGTCACTGTCAAGTGGTTTTATTCCTCATAAGATGTTTCAACGGCACATGACACCAAAGGTATATGGTAGTAAAGCAGTAAATTGTGGTTATAGAATACATTTATTTTGAATCGTCTCCATAGCTGGACTGCCACACAAAAATCCATTATTGCAGAAGTGCTTTGAAACACCAGTGGTTTTATCCACATGCCCAACAATAATGGTGTTTCAATACACTTAATCTAACCGGTGAAATAGTATTTTCTTTTTAAGTTATACAACATGTAACAAAATCTAACAATGTTGAGCATATCTTTGTCTGAGCCCCCTCGCCCATGGCTGTACTCCAGAATTAGTTTACCCCAGAAGAGCACAAGTTACAGGGCGGTCATTCTCATTGTGATATTCTTGTGATATAAATTATTTCTGCTGACATATTCATTCTGTTTCATGAAACGTATTTCTCAGATAAACTAAAGCAAGCTACAGAAAGAGCTTTTGGCCACTGCACACTGGATTTACTGGTTGGGTAATAGGAACCATAAATTCTGACTTACATGCAGCGGTGACAAATGGTACATAAGATATGAAATTTCCTTTGGGACTTTCATCCATTTCCAGGAATGGTTTCTACACGAAAAGAATATTTGTTCTGTTAAGTGAATAGGTAGGCTGACAGCAGAAGATTGAAGGCACGACATTCTTTATAACCGGCCATATTAATGCAATTACAGGGTTGATTGGGATGGATCTACTCACGGTAGGTGTTTGTGATGGGATGCTGATAAAATAACTGTTTTAGAGAGGAGTGTCTATGTGTTTTCAGGAATCAGGAACATTTATTTGTCATTTCATTTCATGTACAAAATATAATTTCCCCCAGCCCACAGCAGTGCAAACAAAGACAGAAATGCATATCCAAAACCTACAAGAACACATATAGCCAAACTACAAAAAACTACAAAAAAAATAAAATAAAAAAAATCTACTGTCCAAGAGAACGAATGCCAGCCAAGAATGACTGTCAGAACTGCTGGTCTGCATGAGCTAGCAGTTAGCTTAGCCTGCCCCGCTTCCGCATCCTGTCAGACCGCCCTCAGTGTTTCCTCTTCCGTCGCAACTGCAGGCAGAGCTGTGGTCCTTGGGCCCACCGGACGCAGCAGACCAGGCTCCCCCAGCCGATCCAACGTCAGTTCTCCCAACCATCAGACAAAGACACAAACCCAGACACGGACAAAGATACTGCATGGACGGAACTGGGTAAGGCCACTGCAAACGTAAGTTTGCGCCGCCATCTTCCCACACCGGTACTGGGTGAGGCCACTGCAAACGTGAGTTCACGCCGCCATCTTCCCACACCGGAAGGGGAAAAGTTAAATCTGTAGCGATTTAAATTTCATCCAACAAGCTTAATATTAGAGGAATGTAGACAATTTTAAAGAAATTTTCAACACATAGACATGTTTACAATTTATATGTCTGACTGTCCTGTGACACCTTACCGGAGTGACTTACAACTCTAAAGCAGGTATGGATGTAAGGGTCTCAATCAATCAGATGTCATCAAATGTAATTTAACGGAAAGTAATCGTTTTATTTTACCTCATTCTTTTCTCTGACATGATCCTCTTAAGGATCCTAACAGGAAACCATGGCTTTTGACGCTTATACTTTGTACTGGCGGCTGCTTATTTTAATAAGATCTAAGAATTGCAGCTTATTTTGCAGTTGCGGTTATCACAAGTCGCTCCGAATCAGCATCAGATAAACACCAACAGTGTCAATGTAATCACTGGCTAATGCAAATGGTCCACCTATTAGAGCGAGCTTGTTTCATCACTTGTGACAAACATTAACTGATCTGTCTACACAATAGCCTTGTTATCAGAGCTGCAGAGGTTATCAAGAAGTTAAAATTGCACAGCTGGCTGTCATTTCTTTTTCAGCAGAGTACACACTGCTGAGCTGATGTGCTCTGGTCAGTCATAGGAGTGTGTTTATCGTTATTTGTTTAAGCCGAGGTGTAGGTTTGCCTTTTTAATCTCTGTTCCAAGGTACACTGAGTGACAGAAAAAGGTTGCAGACAACAGCTAAATTGCAAATTTGGATGTTTTAGTGCATTGATGAGATGGTCTCAGTGCGTTCACCTCTGCGTCTGTCACCGACAACAGTTCTGCTGCAACCTAAAATATTGAATCCAGTTCTAGGCCTCCCATAAAGGGACATTTTGACACTAATATTCTGCATGCCAAATAAATTCTGGTGGTCTCTCTAGTCTACTATAGCTGCTTCAGTGCAATTCAGACAGAGAAATTGACTCTCTCCTGCCAAGAGAGCTGGTCTACATTACCTACATGTGCCAGTATGGATTGCAGGAGAATTTCTCAATGGCAGAGATTAGAAAACAAACATTTTAGTCACTCGGCCTTGTTGTACTTGTGCCATCCGCTGACATCAATGTCAGTCTGCCATAGCAGGGTACAGTGACACAGACAACATTAAGGCAAGGCAAGGGAAGTTTATTTATATTGCACAATCATACATGAAGGCAATTCAAAGTGCTTTCCATAAAGACATAAAAAGACATTAAATAAGAGATACAGATTGCAATAACAAGAATCCTAACCCTGATAACAAGAAGAATATTCAAAGAATAAGACAAAGAATTCATGTAAAAAAATAAAAATAAAGGATAAGCATAATAAAATGGAATCAAACCGAGTTAAAGGGCCCTGTTTTTGAGAGCTGGGTGCAGAGACAAGAACAGGCACACATGGGCGTGCCAAATGTATTATTGTAATTTGGTGACCCGAGACGCAAGTGCAGCCCTGGTGCAACGTGGTTTAGTTGATATCCTGGTGGGATTGGGATGAATGTATTGTAAGCAGGTGGAGTTGGGACGGGCCTCGCATTGGCCAATCATATCAGATCCTCCCATACCCTTTAAATGCGCTGGCAGAGCTTATTGTCATTATCCTAATGGATAGAAAAGGAAGTCTATTAGAACTGCCCTACGTTGCGCCTCGATTAACTTGTTGGTGGGAAATTCTTTCCCTGTACCACTGACTTCCTCCAATTATATATTCCATCCCTATAGATTGTGAAAAAACAAAATATACATCTGAAGCAGCACGCAACAAGTTCATTATTAAACTCACAAATTGATTTCACTGTTCTCTCATCATGCGCAAGCCTGCAGATATTTACAATGGACACAACAGTGTAGTTTAGAGCCTGACATGGGTGTGACTCAGTAAAAAATAAATAAATGAATAAATAAAAATAAAATAGAAAATCCCCCGTCCCACTCTGATTGATGGTAGAATTAACACTCCCACAGGAAGTCACTGGGGGTCCTGTGACCCACCGAACTCCAGGTGTCAGGCTCTAGCAGATTATAGACAGTTTGCACAAGTGGGCACATCTGTCTGGACCAGACAGACATTCAGTTGTTGAAATTAGGATGATTTTTTTTTCCATGCGTCATGATAAGCGCAAATACTTTGACTCACAACAATTTTGTCAGCCATAAATTAACGTTTTGTTTTTTCTGCTGGACTTATTCAGAACACTGCACTCAGTTAGTTGTTGCTTTTAGTTTAGCAATTTATTTCAGTGGGGTAAAATGTGTAGGCTAACATCCATTAAAACACTTGCGGATAGATGTTTCCGTGCATTTTCGCCTAGACTGCCGCACAAAAATAACTCGCCGCACCTGCGTTTGCGCTTAAACGTGAGCCGGCGGAAGTATAAGTGCAATTGCAAGTCAAAATGCACATCAAAATTGCGCTATTCGGGTCGCGGGATGCTGGAGCCTATCCCAGCAGTCATGCCAATGCCAGTGAGCCTATGCTATGCCAATGCCAATGGATCTGTATTAACACACCTGCAGCCGCACCACCACACCCATCTCTGGGCTGGGAGAAACGGCATTTCGTTTTTCTTTATGTGCGCGGATACATAGTGAAAATGACAATAAACTAAACCTTGAATCGAATCTCAGCAGAGGTGGGTTCTTTGCCAGCCATGAGATTATCGAATGGAGGCAAACTGGAGTAATTCACCTTGCACTTAAGGAAACGGCTCTCCTGGTATCAGACGGACTCGTCAACTGCTTACACTCCATTTCAGCTCAGTGGGATTTCAAAGGTCTGGATCCAGGCAATGAAACTGCCAGTCAGCTGCGTTTTGCGCCCCTGCTGGCTCTGCGCCAGCACAACAGTGGGGCCCAAAGTGCTGTTTAGTGAAATGCAGTGGTAAACATTACAGTTTTAAACCTGAATAAACAAGTACTCAAGCTTTGGGCAGACCTAATGTCTTCAGGTAGTTTCCAGTTGTGAATTGCATTATGACTAAACGCTGCCTCGACGTGTTTGGTTTTTACCCTGGGAGCTAGCAGAGCAGCCTCATTAGCAAGCACTGTGTACTTTATACAGATGCAGCTACTACAATTAATGCGTGAATGGAAGTAAGGTTGAAAAGCGGCGAAATGTACCTTAAATGCTAATGTTATGCCTCACCGTTTTGCTAAACTCTACTGTTTCAGCACTGTTTAATGCTGCAGTCGGTTTTTAAGATGACTCAAACTGACAGTCACCTTAAGGGGCTGCAGGTTTTCAGATAGTATTTCAGTTAGATTCCTGTTTATTTTGGCAACAGCGAGTAAGGCGGTATATCGGTAGATCTTTATCTTGGCATTTGATTTGAATATTTGAAGGGAGGCGTTTATTCAAGCTTATTGCTGTTAACATCATTTTTACTTTGGTATGATAACTGTTAACATCATTTTCACTTTGGTATGATAGCCCCTTTTTGGCCAAAGCCGGATCTGATGGCCACGAGACTGTCTGCAAAATATACATATATAAACGTTCCCCAACCATATCTGATATCTTGCCAACTTTCTGAATACTTCAGAAGTGAGTACAGTTGACTCCACCCAAACAGAAAGTGTTTTGAGTTCTTAAAGCATCGCTGTTAAGTGTGTTTGGCTTCAAATACTCCTGAGGCAACACGGAGGAATGTATTAGCAACAAACTCTCTTCACCATTACCTTCCTCATAATGTTATTACACTTTTTTTTAAGAGACTGTTGACCTGACACAGAATTTGTGGAAAATGTGAAGCCTCCGGGGAGAGATTGCCTTGCATAAGCACATTTCTCATTTGGACACCACTGAAGGGCAAGTGGAATTTGAAATAAATAAATAAATAAATAAATAGAAGCTCTCCCGTCCACATGCAACAAATGTGTACATTTCTGTAAAATAGGGATATACAGATGGACCATGCCAGTGAGCGTTTGCAGCAGTGTCTTGTGCTGTTTAGTATGCCTTGTGTATGTTACAAACAAGGAAAAAAAGATATTTAAAAAGAAAGGAAAAAAAACAGAAGATTGATAATTGCATTATAGCCTCGTCTGTGCTGGTTATAGAATATAGAACAGACAAATGAAGTCATTTTCAACACCCCACCCCTCTCTCTCTCTCCCTCTCCCTCTCTAGCCATCTATTCCCTCATGGTTAATTGAACAGAATAGTTTAGTGTGCAATTAATTATGATGTGCTGAGATGATGTATGGACCTGACAGGGTATTGTGGGTAATAATAGGAGAGATTTATTTACTGGCTCTGTGCAGGCTGCTCTCACCCCTGCAAAATTAATACAGTTTCTCAGATTCAAATCACAGTGCAAAATAGGAAGGAAATTGTGTCAGATGTGTACATATACTACAGTACAATACAATCAGGAACACAAAATCTTACAGACGTACACGCACACTCCGCGGCATACAGATGCATGGACGCACACACACACACACACACACACACACGGGGAATCAATGTTGTTCTTGTAGGGAATGTGTAAATGTAAAACGCCAGAAATGAATCATGCTAATGGCATGGCTGACAGTTGTGTTCAATATTATGATTTCAGCCTCCCAAAAGATTGATTATGTAACCTGCTCTTTATTTACTTGGTAGGAAAAATATATTGCCCTGCAGTGCTCTGGTATGAACAGAGAGTTTGAAAAATAACGGAATTCTGAAGAGAAAAGGAAGAATGAGTTACATTAAAAGTGTAGTTTTGGAAAGCGGAAAAAAAAACAACCCATGCAACCATTCATTTGGAAATACATTTCAAATCTAATAACACGTCCAAAATGTAATTTTGAAGCGGTGAACGGGCCATCTAGATTGTTAAAGGGTGTAGCTTTCGTTGTTTCTCTCTAGCTTAAAAAAGTGTTCAAGGGATCCAATTCTTTTTTCTTTTTTATTTCTTTGTCTTTGATCCTTTTACTCATTCAGTACCAAAGTGTTACAATGGATCTTTTGGATACTTCAAAGGTTTCCGATTTCCTTACATGTAGCAACCCGAAGAAAGTTGAATTAGTTCATCTGGACACAACGTCTGTTGACAGAAACGTTTCATCATTCATCTAATGCCCCTTTTCCACTACATGGTACCGGCTCAACTCCGCTCGACATTTTTGTTTTCCATTACTGGGAAGTACCGGCATTTTGGTAACTGTTACCACTTTTCTGGTACCACCTTTGTTGAGGTTCCAAAAAAAACTGGAGCGGGTACCAAAATCAATGCAGACCAGCTACACTGTGGGGGTGCTGTTACGGTAATGGAAAACGACACTCTGCGAGTCGAGTCGAGGTGAGCCGGTATCATGTAGTAGAAAAGGGGCATAAGTGACCTCTTCAGTCTCAACTGACTGCAGGTATCCCCACCCTTATAAACAATACAGTGGCGAAACGACCAAAACCAACGATCGGTTTTATGCAAATTGCAGTGACCATTAACTAGAGTTACAAAGGCCATGTGTACTATTCACAGAGGATTGGGGAGTAGTTCCCTCTTCACATCGATGGCCTCTTTCACTTCCCGTTCAAACCAGCGTTCCTCCCTATCAAGGATGTGCACATCCTCATTCTTGAAAGAGTGGCCACTGGCCTGTGGGTGGGTGTAGACTGTGGAGTCCTGGCCTGACATGTTAACTCTTCTGTGTTGTGTCATCCTCTTGGCCAGCGTCTTTTTGGTTTCCCCGATGTACAAGTCACGACAGTCCTCCCGGCACTTAACAGCATACACTATATTGCTCTGTTTGTGCTGGGGGACCCAATCCTTGGGGTGGACCGATTTCTGGCACAGCGTGTTTTGGGTTTTGAAAGCAGCCGAGACGCAGTGTTTGAAAAATACACATCTCAATTTTTCCGTCACCCCCGCCACGTACGGAATCACCGCTGGTTTATGGTTAGACAGCTGTTGTCCTTCTCCTCTCTCTGATCGGCTGGTGCACTGTCTGGGCGTCTTCCTGGCTTTGACAAACACCCAGTTAGGATAACCACACTTAACCAGGGCCTGTTTAATGTGGGAAAATCTTACCTGGATTATCGAGCATACATAAATACATGTAGCAGCTACTTAAAACAAGGTCCTCTGGAGGATTCTGACAAGCAAAGCAGGCTTGTAGCTTTTAGATTAGTCTGAAAGCATGTGCGTTTGCACAGGCTACGGCTGTCCTACAGCGTCTGGGTTCAGCAATATTAAATCAGTTGCCTCTATGACCTGTGAATTTTATTCATCTGCAGTGTGTAAAGAACATTATGGGCATGCAATACCTGCAAATTTAACGACTGCCAATATCATTAAAACAAGCCTATAAAACTTGATGAAGACAGCATTACTCTGCTTTTCAAGTGACATTCATACATGCAGGTGTGGAGATTCGTTTTGTGTTGCAGCCGCGGATTTACCGGCTCTATCCAGCTGGAAGGTTTGCGTTTTGAAAAAAAAAAGAAAAGAAAAGAAAAATTCAGCTTCTGTCGTTCCTTGATCGATGCCGTTTCATCGGAGAACCGACTGCTACTGTATTCTGCAACTGTGCTTTACTGCAGTTTAACTTGATTCACATATTTTCTCACAAATGCCTTGACAGTGCAAAAGCTATTGGGTGAAAGTTGAGCGCACAGTGGAAAAGCATTGATTGGCTTGTATCCTGCCATCCAAGTCTCTCATTTTTCCCCCAGCAAGCCCTCTCTGGTGTCTTTCCATCTCTCTGCTTGAAAAGCACCTTGCTTTTGGTGTGGACGTTGTATTTAGTAACATGCGGGCAATCTGCCAGCGTCTAACATTGTTACGTAAACGAAACAAATCCCTGCTGTGTTAGAAAAAGATGTGGACATGGAAAAGGATGATATCACTTTTGTACCAGGAGTTGGTCCAAATACCAGGAAGCTTGTAAAAGCCGATTTGTTTGGACCGTTTGGAGGCTGTTCTCCGCGAGTGGGTTGGAGGAAGGAAATTAAATCTAGATGCCACTGGAGCCTAATAACAGCTTCCTAATTTCTCACAATGGAAACTAAGCAGCGAAAGGATTATATAATTCTAATGCAACAGTAAACAGCAGTTTATGAGAGCAGTTTACTGCGGTTTGCCATGGGGATTTGTCTGCGATGTAATCCAAACACCATGCGATCTGCAAACAGATGTGCCTTAAATTGAAAAGGCTTGGTTGACAAGTGTTTTTGATCCACTCCAGTGATTGAGGTCATACTAATATAGTTTTCAAGGCTTCACTGTTGATATCAGGGGTTTTGCCTCCTTCAATTATATTTCACTTTATTGAAATGAGAGTACCATGGGACTGTTGGGTAAATATATACTACACCACTGTGTGTGTGTGTGTGTGTGTGTGTGTGTGTGTGTGTGTGTGTGTGTGTGTGTGTGTGTTGATGTGCATACGTTTGTTTCCATGCGGGCGTGTGTGTGTGTAAAAACACACGCATCAAATCCTTACGTGCTTATTAATTTCTGTGGTATAGTGAGTCAGTGGAAAAAAGATTAAACTCTACACAAGGCCAGTGAAAAGTTACATGTATTTTACATATTTCCATTTGCCCCTACAGCATTAAGTCCCGGACTATTAACTAGACGTCAACAGTGTATTTTGCAGAGTAGACTCGAGTGAATCTCTTTGCCATGTCTCTAACTGTGGTCATGTTGCACCGTGCACATCAGATGCTGTGTACCGGCACAGGTTAGTTTGTATGCAGCTTGGCGGTGCTCTCTCCTTGCCATGGGCATCTCTGTATCATTCCACATTTAAGTGGGGCCAAAAGCTTAACAGGGCGCAGTCAGAGCCTGACAGCCATTCACCATATTAACTTCTTTTTTTTGTTGTTGTTGAATGTTTTATGCTATTTCTTTTTTAGGAAAGTTTTGGGCAAAATCTTGGCAGATTGGGCATCTGGGTGGCATAGCGGTCTATTCCGTTGCCTACCAACACGGGGATCGTCGGTTCGAATCTCCGTGTTAACTCCGGCTGTGTCGGGCGTCCCTACAGACACATTTGGCTGTGTCTGTGGGTGGGAAGCCGGATGTGGGTGTGTCCTGGTCACTGCAATAGTGTCTCCTTTGGTCGGTCGGGGTGCCTGTTTGGGGGGGGGGACTGGGGGGAATAGCGTGATCCTCCCATGTGCTACGTCCCTCTGGTGAAACTCCTCACTGTCAGGGGAAAACAAGCGGCTGGCGACTACTCTGCAGCCCTCCCCAGATCGGCAAGAGAGGGTGGGGCAGTGATCGGGTCGGCTCGGAAGAGTGGGGTAATTGGCCAAGTACAATTGGGGAGAAAAAAGGGAGGAAAAAAAAAGTCTTGGCAGATTGATACTTCAATTCCATAGGCACCTCTTGTTGTCAGGGAAGATACAGTAAACCGTCAAATTTATTTTGACCCCATGTGGTGTTGCTTTGCTGTCAGTTGCTGGGAGCATGGAGCTAAAAGACAACAGGAAGACAGTGAGTTCAGTGAGGATGATGATGATGATGATGATTTATTTCGAACATGTGAATAAACAGGTTATAACATTATAACATAAGCAGGTTATAACAGATAAACCATTGCCAATAATCTTTAGTGATCAACAAATCCACACCTCAGTGAACAATCTCTGTATGCTTTAGATTATTTGTTACATGTTGGAAAAGGAGTGGGAGGAAGCATACACTTATTTCTTTCCTACCTGTTTTCACCTACTCTTAAGTTAATTCAGCTACTATAGAGTTGAAGCTCAATTCCCACTGTAACGTATAGTTCAAATTCAATGCTAGTTGTGCTGCACAATACAAACTCAGCTATTTTGAACGGTAAGAGAAAAAAGAATAAGAGAAAAAAGAGCGAAAAAAGTATAAAAAAACAACAACAAGGGCGTCCAGGCAGCGTAGCAGTCTATTCCGTTGCCTAACAACACGGGGATCGCCAGTTCGAATCCCCATGTTACTTCCGGGTTGGTCGGGCGTCCCTACAGACACAACTGGCAGTGTCTGCGGGTGGGAAGCCGGATGTGTGTATATGTCCTGGTTGCTGCACTAGCGCCTCCTCTGGTCGGTCTAAACCGCCTTTTCAGGGGGGGGGGGGGGCTGGGGGGAATAGTGTGATCCTCCCATGTGCTGCATCCCCCTGGTGAAACTCCTCACTGTCAGGTGAAAAGAGGTGGCTGGCGACTCCACATGTATCAGAGGAAGCATGTGGTAGTCTGCAGCCCTCCCCGGATCGGTAGAGGTGGTGGAGCAGCGACCGGGACGGGTCGGAAGAGTGGGATGATCAGACGGGTTCAACTGGGGAGAAAAAGGAGGAAAAAGCCCCCCCCCCAAAAAAAAAAGAAAAGACAAAAAGAAAACAAGCAAACTCTAATTGTTAGTGCATCAGTACCTAACAGTAAAACTGCAATCTGTTATATGTACAGCCTCATCCAAGTATCTGCTAGTGAGATGACACTAATCAAACATGGGTATTTATTGAGTAATTTGGATGTTTGTTCTTTGACTTTGATTCATGATAAAATATTTTTATCACCAAAAATTCACTGTGAGCCAGTAATAAAATGACATAAAATAGCCAGTTGATGCTGAAGTCATTACAGCAATTTGCTAGGGGAGGGGGTTACACATCCCATCGTGTGTGCAAAAAGAGCCATGATAAGACGTAGTGAAAATAACAATCTCTGCCTGTCAGCAGGGATTTTGGACTACTATCCACCTCTCAAGTCCATTCCTCTTTTGTTCAGCGGGAATGCCTATCTCTCTGGTAGTTCATGCCACTCTTACCTGCTTACCTCGCAGTACAGTCAACTGTGTGGAGTCTGAAGGCGCTCATCTGTCTCTCTGACCCTGTCTCACTTGTGGAATAACTGAATAACAGCCAGAATGACAACAAAAGCAACCACGGTTGTAAGTATCGCGAATGGCACAGAGGTCATGGTCTTAGTATTTTTGGCGATGTATTTATTTATTTATATTCTGAGTGAAAGTGGTGATGTAAAGCCGTAGAAATCATTCCTCATGAAATATGAAATGCTTTCCTAAAGAGGAAAAAAAAATATTAGAAATTTAATGTATAGAGTTGAAGAAAATATGTAGTTTAAAGACAGTCTTTTATCTTTGTAGGAGGACACCAGAGACCCCCAGGCCTTGCTGCGACAAGGCTGTTGTCACTGGAGGGGGTTTGGGTGAAAAAGAGGGCAGGCAGTAGCACAGCTCTCTCTCTCTCTCTCTCTCTCTCTCTCTCTCTCTCTCTCTCTCTCTCTCTCTCTCTCTCTCTCTCTCTCTCTCTCTCTCTCTCTCTAACTCTCTCTAACTCTCTCTCTCTCCCCCCCCCCCCTTTCAGAGCAGTGTCTGGCTCCCTGTTTTGCATCTCTCCAGCCTGGTGTTCCACCTGTGTCCTCGTCAGTGTCAGTCCAGGAGCCAGCGTCACTGCGGTCGGTAAGCCTAGTCTGTTAATTAGGCACACCTGAGGCTGACCGCTAATCAGCCTCCCTACTGACAGAAGTGTCTGCTCTCCCGCAAGCCACGCCCCACTACCACACTCACGTTTCCCCCTAATTTGCAACTTATATGCAGCTCAATTACTATGTTGTCTGCACATGGATACACCAGTAATGGAATGACACTATGTTTATATAAACTGTTTTTTTTATCTAAGAGGCAAGTGTTATAGCTGTTGTCAACCTGAATGCAACATATAAATCACGGAGGCATTTTGTCAGTGGAAATCACTCTTCAAAATGACCTGATGTCGAAGGATCTATCGTCAACATAAGACACACATTACATCATTATTATCTGTCTTTGAAGGAGGCAGTGACTGACTGGGACATCACAAAGCCCTACATATATGCACTTAGCTTGTCCCTTGCTTTGTATGGAGTTGTATGGAGGGCATTTGCCTTTTTTTCAGGGATTTAGGTCCTGATTCTGGACTCTATTTTCCTGCAGTTTCATGGAAGATTAATGAGCTGCTGCTTTGCGAGGCCTCCCGAAATCCTCTCTGCAATGGAACTTCGCAGCCAATCAGAAGCATAAAAGGCGACTCACACCTAGTTGTCGGGTTGAGTTGATACACTCTTAGGCTGCACTTTCCATTTCCCTCTGAAGGAGATTAGAGTAATTGTGAATCAAACCAAATGATTAACTCAAACACTTTTTCCAAGATGAGGTATTTCAATTAACATTCGAGATAGCGCTGAATGGAGGGAGTTTAATGCCAAAGGAATATAATTCATTGATTTATGTGTATATATTCATGATGAATCATTTGTTTTACCAAATAGGTGCAGCTCTTTATTAATCATATATAAATGCAATATGGCTACACCATAATGGTTGATGAATCTGCTTATTAAACAAAGTCAATGCTGTTAACATATCCAGTAGGCAATTTAATTATCTTTCTTGTCTCTCTTTTTTTTTTTACACCTCAGTCCAATTATTTTTGATATTTTTAATCTTCACTACTTCTGATCTAATCTTAGAGCACACAGCCATGACGTTTATTATGGCTTTGGAGATCAAAAGGAGACTTATCTGAGAATATTGGTTTTCACTCATATAAGACAGAGAGATCAAAAGCAGAGCTGAAGAATACTCTCATCATGATTCTTCATTTCATGGCAATCTCCCACAATGTTCTGTGGAGTCAGACACTGTAACTAAGGAGGGCACAAGACTAATAATATTGAGCAGACCACATAACTTTATCTATAAATGCATGATTGGAAGCATGAACATGTGTAAAGCGACACACAACACACAAATCCACTCATGCACACACACACAAATGAGTCCTCTAAGGATGGCCTTTCCTTTCACATATGTAATGCGTAGTTGCTATTTTCTATTGACCCATAATTTCTCCACAAATACCTACAATTTAGTGACAGAGGCAAAAAGCAATTAATATTTTAAAACATATACACACCCAATAGACTTAAAGCTGCTGTAGGTAACTTTGGAGAGTTGAGCAATTTTGACCTAATACCTCCCCAAAAATATAGCCCCCCCCACTCGGCTTCCTCCCTCCGTCCTGCAACCCCTCGGTCCAACTACTAGTACCACTACAACTATTATTACTACTAGTACTACTTATGACTGCTCCCGTTAGGGGTCGCCACAGCGGATCATCTGTTTTCATCTCTTCCTGTCCTCTGCATCTTCCTCTGTCACACCAGCCACCTGCATGTCCGCCCTCACCACATCCATAAACCTTCTCTTTGGCCTTCCTCTTTTCCTCTTGCATGGTAGCTCCATATTCAGCATCCTTCTCCCAGTATACCCAGCGTCTCTCCTCCACACATGTCCAAGCCATCTCAATCTTGCCTCTCTTGCTTTGTCTCCAAACCATCCAATCTGAGTTGTCCCTCTAATATACTCGTTCCTAATCCTGTCCTTCTTTATCACTCACAAAAAAAAATTAAGCACCTCCAGCTCTGCCTCCTGTCTTTTTGTCAGTGCCACTGTCTCCAAACCATACAACATAGCTGGTCTCACCACCAGCTTGCAACCCTTTCCTTTAAATCTTGCTGGTACCCTTCTGTTAAAAACAACTACTGACATGCTACTCCAGCCTGCTTGCACTCTCTTCTTCACCTCTCTTTCACACTCCCGATTACTTTAAAGAGTTGACTCCTAGTATTTAAAATCAACCACCTTTGTCACCTCTGCTCCTTGCATCCTCACCATTCCACTGTCCTCCCTCTCATTCACGCATATGTATTCCGTCTTGCTCCTACTGACTTTTAATTCCTCTTCTCTCTACTGCATACCTCCACCTCTTCAGGCCCTCCTCAACCTGCATCCTACTCTCACTACAGATCACAATGTCATCCGCAAACATCATAGTCTACAGCGACTCCTGACTGATCTCGTCTGTCAACCTTTTTATCATCATTGCAAACAAGAAAAGGGCTCAGAGCCAATCCTCGATGTAAACCCACCTCCACCATGAACCCATCTGTCACTCCTACTGCACACCTCACCGCTGTCACACTAACCTCATACATATCCTGCATCATTCTTACATACTTCTCTGCCACCCCTGACTTCCTCATACAATACCACACCTCCTCTCTCTGCACCCTGTCGTATGCTTTCTCTAAATCTACAAAGACACAATGTAACTCCTTCTGAACTTCTCTATGCTTCTCCATCAACATTCTCAGAGCATCATCGCATCTGTGGTGCCCTTTCTTGGCATGAAACCATACTGCTGCTTGCTAATCATCACCTCTCCTCTTAACCTATCTTCCACTACTCTTTCCCATATCTTCATGCTGTGGCTGATCAACTTTATACCTCTGTAGTTGCTACAGTTCTGTACATCACCCTTATTCTTGAAAATCAATACAAGTACGTTTTTCTCCACTCCTCAGGCATCCTCTCACTTTCCAAGATTGTGTTAAACAATTTAGTTAAAAACTCCACTGCCATCTCTCCTAAACATCTCCATGCCTCTGCAGGTATGTCATCAGGACCAACTGCCTTTCCATTCTTCATCCTCTTCATAGCTGCCCTCACTTCCTCCTTGCTAATCCACTGTACTTCCTGATTCACGATCCCCACATCATCCAACATTTTCTCTCTCACTGTCTTCATTCATCAGCC
Organism: Lampris incognitus; assembly: GCF_029633865.1. Lineage (NCBI taxonomy): Eukaryota > Metazoa > Chordata > Actinopteri > Lampriformes > Lampridae > Lampris > Lampris incognitus. The sequence goes on along the minus strand of NC_079214.1, from coordinate 54,161,413 downwards.
GCTCAAAGTACTCCTTCCACCTTCTCAGCACACTCTCCTCACTTGTCAGCACATTTTCATCTCTATCTTTCATCTTCCTAGACTGCTCCACATCCTTCCCAGCTCGGTCCCTCTTTTTAACTAGACAATCAGTACAAGTCCTTCTCTCCTTCCTTATTGTCCAACCTCTCATACAACTCAGCATACACCTTTTCCTTTGTCTTTGCCACCTCTCTCTTTGCATCATGTCTCATCTTCTTTTACCCCTGTCTACTTTCTTCATCTCTCTGACTACCCCACTTCTTCTTTGTCAACCTCTGCCTCTGTATACTTTGCTGTACTTCCTCATTCCATCACCAAGTCTCATTTTCTTCCTTTGTCTGTCCAGGTGACATCAAGTACCTTCCTAGCTGTCTCCCTCACTATGTCTGCAGTGTTTGCCCAGCCATTCGGCAACTCTTCACTACCACCTAATACCTGTCTTAACTGCTGCCTGAACTCCACACAACATTCTTGCTTCTACAACATCCACCATTTGATCCTTGGCACTGCCTTCAGTCATCCGACAGACCACATCTGATGCTGCCTAGCTACATTCTCCCCTGTCACCACCTTGAAGTCTCCAATCCCTTTCAAATTGTGCCTTCTACATAAGATATAGCCCACCTGTGTGCACTTTCCTCCACTCTTATACGTCACCCTGTGTTCCTCCCTCTTCTTGAAATATTTATTCAACACAGCCATTTCCATCCTTTTTGCAAAATCCGTCACCCCTTGACACCATACCTGCCCATCTTGTCCTCATCACCTCTGTTCCCTTCACCAGCATGCCCTGTGTAGGCTGCTCCAATCACTACTCTCTCCTCTTTGGGTACACTCTCCGCTTCATCCAACTCATTCCAGAATACCTCTGTCTTCTATCTCACAACGAATTTGCGGGGAATATGCGCTGATAACCCCTACCCCATTTCTCCTCCCATCCGCACTTTGGTCGACAAGTTTGAACCCACCTCCAATGTTCTTGGCTTTACTCCCCTTCCACATGGTCTCTTGCACACACAGTATATTTACCTTCCTTCTCTCCATCGTATCACCCAGCTCTCCCCCTTTCCCAGTCATAGTGCCAACATTCAAAGTTCCAACTCTCACCTCCACACTCTTATGCTTCCTCCTCTCCAGCTTCCTCTGCACATGCCATCCCCCTGTCCTTCTCCTTCACCCAACAGTAGCATAGTTTCCACTGGCACCCTGCTGGCCAACAGTACCGGTAGCAGTCGTTGGATCTTGACCGATCGGTGTGAAAATCTGAATCATGGTCCGCGTATTTGATTTGGCAAAGGTTTTACACTGTATACCCTTCCTGATGCAACCCTCCCCATTTATCCGGGTTTGCGACCAGAACTAAGAATGCACTGGCTTATGCATCCTCAGTGGCTTGGTTATACCCAGCAACCCCTCCATCCAAACCAGGCTTATACACATACATGAGATTTTTTTCTCAGCAAATCTCTTAATTACGGCAACAACTGTTGTTGTGAAGCACTGTCTTGCTTAGAGGTGAAGTTTTTATAAAGATCGCTGTTTACCAAAGAACTGGCAGCACATTCTCTGAAGACCTCTGTCCAAGATCCATACTAATGCCACGAGGACAGTATCACAGTTGTTAATATATGCATGCAGAAATATTTTTCTTCAGCGAGTCTCTTCATTATCCTAACATTGGGCCTCATTCATCAATCATTCATAAATACAAATTTGTTCTTATGCACCCATGGAATTTTTTAGCTCTCAACATTGTTTGACAGTTAGAAGCAAAGCATGATGGTTATTTGAATTCCTTCCCCCTAACATCTATTGTGTACCTCTTGCGATGAGCAATGACCCAGGCTCACAAAGACATCAGTGTTAGTCAGTTGGTGTCTAAATTCAGGGGTTACCTAGGTTCTACACTGGTCTCTGAGACAAACCTCATGACTAAAAAATTCCATGGGTGTGTAAGACCAAATTTGTATGTACGAACAATTTACGAATGAGGGCCATTGTTGTTTTATTTTCTTTTTATAGTACCTGTCTTTTAATTATGTTACTCTTTTTAATTACTAATTCAAAGTACATTTTATGTACTTTGTACTCTTTTAATTATATTTTGTATATGATTGTTCCTATTTTTTTTATTTACTCTCTTTTAATTATATGTCATACGGTTGTTCCTTTTCTGTTTTTATTTGTGTAATGCACACTGAATTGCCCTGTGTACGAAATGTGCTACATACATATTTTGCTTGCTTGCTTGTGAAGCAGCGATTTACATATAGGTGAAGTATTTATAAAAATTGCTATTTCCAAAATACTTGGCTGCCCTGTGAGTGCACACAACATAATTGTAATTTAGTTAGGGATGCGCCTTAGCGGTGATTGGTTGCTTCATTTGGACCAAATAGATTTTTGGCAAATCAGAATACAGCCCCAGGAGTAGAGCCAGAGACTGGACTTTTTTCACAGTACATTTGTTTGACAGATATCTGTCAGTGTATAATTGGAGTTTCACCAAATATGACAAAATTGTGATAAAAATAGGTTGCCTGCGGCAGCTTCAGATCAAATGGATGCCGACTGCCCCGCTGACCAAAAATATTGATCACCCATAAACAAAGAAGGAGAAGCAAAAATCAGTGGACGCACAGGTCTTTGTCATCTGGTTGATGGCCATAAAACCCTTACATACCATAAACTTCTCCCTCAATACCATTTTAGTGGGCAGCTACAATAAGCGCCAGAATGGCTTTAACGACACCATAATAATATCATGATTGAGGCAGTAATTGGGCAGTGAAAGGGAAAGAAACCGGCACAGAAAGACAACTCTGCAATTACAGCATGTATTCAGCAGATCAGAGAGTTGCGGATGTGCTCGCAGTGATTTAGATACAGTTGTCACGGGCAGCTGCCGGCCTAATCACATTGCTGTATTTGTCAGTCGGTGAGCTCTGATGAGCAGTGTGAGCTTAGCCATATCATTATTAGATCCCCATTGTGATAAATGTTATTTATTGCTGTCAAGTAGCATTAATGTTTAATTCAAAGGTGGTAAATGGGCTGGGCAAAGCCGCGCGGACTGGCCTATTCACGGTCACTTTGTGACAAAGGGAGGTATGCTGAACACCAGCCAGATGAACTTCATCACAGGGGAAAATAAAAAGAAAACGGTGTTTGTGGGGATGGGGGGGGGGCAAGGGGTGAGTTGGGGGGGGGGGTAATGGTTCTAATTTGCATGTGTTTTAAAAGGGTAATGAAGTAATATGATGTTTATCTTTTCTGAAGAGTTTAATTTCTGCTGGCGGAGACCCAGAGCACACCGTGACACAATATAATGAACAACTATGTGAATGTGGGCCAGCGTATGTTAATAGTAGCAGATGTGCAGGGGTCTGAGGGTGGAGAGAGGGGGTGTTTAGCAAGGGATGGAGTGGTGTGTCTGTGTTTGTGTATGGTTTGTATGGTTAGGGATTTCTGCTGTGTGTGTGTGTGTGTGTGTGTGTGTGTGCTGGGTCTTACTTAATGACTTATTCATTCACAACAAGAAGCCTTGCATGGTCTATTTGCTGACCCCCATGCTTAATTGAAGTGTGTGTGTGTGTGTGTGTGTGTGTGTGTGTGTGTGTGTGTGTGTGTGTGTGTGTGTGTGTGTGTGTGTGTGTGTGTGTGTGTGTGTGTGTGTGTGTGTTAAATGCAACAAAGGGAACTTTAGTATTTATCTAATAATAAACACTAATTATCTGAAGTTAATTACTGAATAAATCTAAACTATAGATAATCTAGTCTGAACAAGTGTCATCATTTTATCATCCAAGAATTGAAATCATGTAAATTTTTACTTTTTTTTTTAATCATTATTTGGGACTATCAAACATTTTTGCAAGAGCAAGTGCTGCTTTTGTGAATATCACATCCAACAGCAGAAACCGTGTATGCCTGCACTTCATTTGATGTGGAATGCTGCAAAACTATGTTTCCTTTTAGCCGAACCTGAGTTTTCTGAGCATGAAGGCAGGAATAGAAATGCAGCAGAGAGATCGTCGTACCCAAGAGGTTCAGCTTCCTGAAATAAGATGATGATGTAAAAGGGGTCAGCTGCTAATCTTTATTCCCTGAGTAAAGCTCTCATTCATTATGTAACAGTTTACATTTATATTCAGGCCACAGACCCGGGGTGCAGAAATATTCGGAGATCCACTTATAAAAACATCAATTTATTCTTATTTCTACAGCTTGCCTCTTTTCTCCGTCTCTCTCTAATCCAATGGCAAGCCACTAATAGGAAAAAGCCCAGGGTGAAGGAATCTTTATTGCATATTCCCAAGCAAAGAAATACAGAAATGAAAATGATTGTCACAAATGGATTATATCAATAATGAAACCCTTTTGTGAAAAGGAACCATCAAATATTTGCTTTGATAACGAACCAGATTCATTACTCGCCCCAGTATGAAGCCACCCCTCTTTCGTGTCGAAATGAATTTCAATTTGAAATCCAATCTGGGCTATAATTATCTGAATAATGAAATCCCTTAATAAAAACAATTTTAATATCTAAAGTGCTTCTGCACGTCTTTGGGCAACACTGTGCTCAAAAATTGCTGCTCGTGTCGTTGGTTCGGAGTAAGCCAAAACAGACTGTCTATTACATTTCCAGTTTCAAGGGTTGAAATGAAACTGCCAGTTGCAGCCTGCAAATAGGAATTTATTGGACCATCTAAGTTATGGCTTTATTCACGTGTGCTCAAACACGTGCTTGATGTCTAGACGGATTTTTTTTTCTTTTTTCTTTTTTGGAACTTCCTTAGCCTACCATACCTCAAAATAACAGCTCTGTCTAATACGGCGCTACCAAACATTTTGCATAAAAACACATCTTTTATAGTGGAAATGTAATCCATTTCAGTTCATGTTTAGATGTCATGCACTGTTCTTGTGTAAAAACTAAAAAAAAAAAAACTCCAATAACAGAGAATGAATAAATGTTAAGTGCAATTAATCACAATGCAAAACAAAGTCAGTACTAGGGTAATAGTATTTATTGATGAGGCACCAAAATTACCACAAGTAAAGACCAGGCTTTTAATTGACTGGGCTGCAGAAAAACAAAAACAAAAACGCAGTTAGCGGTCGTCAGTGTTCTCCGTGGAGAGACGGTGCAAAGGATGATAATTTAGACCAGCTGATTGGGATGGCGCCGAGCCAAACCGCGTGTGCAGCTAACCGTCCCCTCACAAAAGAATAACATCAATGCTGTTTAACGCTTAAGGGGCATGTAGACGGCCCCCTATTCCATTTTCGTCCCAGCTTGATAAAGGTGCCTGACATCATCTAAACAGCAAAGCCCATTTGTAACCAGGTTACCAACTATCTTTCATCTGTAATTGAGAACGTGCAGCTCGAGCCAGAAGTGTATCAACAATATAAAATGTTGTTAGCCTTCCATCAAGCAGCCTCTGAAGGGAATTAATAGCTATCATGTGAGAGGAAAAGAGGCCTGAGACAGACTGGGATGGGGGTTGTAGTGACAGTGAAAGATGTTCCCCTGGAGTTATTGTTATTATGGGGTAAAAGAGAAGAAGAGACAGCAGGAGAGAGAGAGAGAGAGAGAGAGGGAGGGTGAGATGAGAGGGAGAGATGATAGAAAGAGCAGGCAGAAAGATGTGAGAATGCGTGTCTGTGTGTGCACGAGCATTTGTGTGTGCGTGTGTGTGTGTGTGTGTGTGTGTGTGTGTGTGTGTGTGGACACGTGTATCATTTCTTGTCTGCTTATGCATGGTTGTATGAAGTTAATTTATGTGCATATGTTAGCATTTGAGGGTTGGGGAAAAAAAGTGTCGCACACTCTGGCTCCCTATGCATGTCTCTTTAATAATGTCTCCTTTATTTAGATGACATAAAAGAAATTATAAAAAGAGAAAAGGATATGGATCCAGAGTGCCTTTTTCCAACTCTCAAGCCTACTTTCCAGTGATCGGCGCCTCACTGCAACCCTTGGTGTGTGTTACTTTTCCATTGCCTACATTAGCATTTACAATACCAACATCGTTCCTTCAGAAAAACATACAACTTACTGATCGCCGATCAGAAACATCCAGCAGTCATTATATTACAACAGCACAAAAGCATCTTGAAGTACAAGCACACATGTTGTGCTCCACACGTAAACCAGCATATCTGTTATTTTCTTTTTTTCCTCTTTTCCAAGACATCTCTTTAAATTCCCAATGCAGCTTGACACAACATCCCCGAGCTGACCTTCGAGAGCGATTACTTGACATGTATTTGGCATGTGAGAGGAGTCGGCAAGTAGATACATGATAGACACGCATCTCCCAGCTTGTCAAACCATTGGCTCCCTGCCCCCATCCCTATACCTGTTTCACAGTGATCCTGGGATGGATTGTGGGATTGCGGTGGGAGAGTCTTAGAGGAGAGCCTTTTGATCCTGACATAAGGCCGTCCGATTAAAACACAGCTGCTGTCGTGGAAGGGCCAGTTATGATGGTTTTTCAGCTTTTCTTGTGGAGCAGAGTGTTTACGGGGTTCAGATCTCGGCGTCGAAGGGGAACCTTGACCCTCGGGCCCTCAAAACCTATTTGAAACCCTGCAGTGTAATTTGGTTCTTTTCCTAACTCCCCCTGTTTACTCCCCAATTGTTGTATTCGGCCAATTACCCCACTCTTCCGAGCCATCCTGGTCACCGCCCCACCCCCTCTGCTGATCCGGGGAGGGCTGCAGACTACCACATCTCCTCTGATACATGTGAAGTCGCCAGCCGCTTCTTTTCACCTGACGTTGTGGAGTTTTGCCAGGGGGATGCAGCGCGTGGGAGGCTCACACTATTCCCCCTAGTTCCCCCTCCCCCCAGAACAGGCGCCCCGACTGACCAGAGGAGGCGCTAGGGTAGCAACCTGGACACATACCCACATCCGGCTTCCCACCCTCAGACACGGCTTATTGTGTCTACAGGGACGCCCGACCGAGCCGCAGGTAACACGGGGATTCCAACCGCCGATCCCTGTGTTTGTAGGCACCAGAATAGACCACCACACCACCACCCAGATGCCCCATCTTTTCCTAACTTTTGACAAACAGTCTTGCATGGCATGTTCAAGTCAGCCTCTGTCGCTGGGGTTGGACTCACCCATCAAAGTGCCATCCTTGAATGCAGAGGCTGGAAATGGGTTGAATTTGATTTAGTATTATGATAATGGTAACCCTGTTTATGGCCTTTTGATGTGCATTTTCTGTCAGATACTGATGTCGAAGTTATGGTCTGAGATGAGCCTTTTTTACAGTCTGGGTAAACACAATATGTAGTCCCCATTGAGGTAATGGTGTAATATCATGAAATATATTTCCAATTTCACTTTGGAGTTTTAGTTGCACTGGGTGAAATGAGAGCCTGCCACATCAGGGCAATTGCATTGTAAAGCTAAACAAATGGATTAGAATGTATGAAATGTTTCACGTTGGAGGCAAGCGAGTGCATGTGCCGGAGGCAGTCAGCAGTTTGATATAATGGGAATTTCAGTCTTGTCTTGTTTGCCTTGGAGCTGAACAACTCCAGTGCTCTGCTTGTGTGTGCTCTAATTACAGACAAGATTAGAGCGGGCAAATTAAACTGCTAGCAGCCACTGTTTGTAATTGCCACAAGCAAATGTTTGTAATTATGAACAGATTGCTTTACTGTCGATAATTAAAACAACAACACAACTTATTTAATGACAGTCTGGAGATGGCACTCTAAAATTGACAAAGTAAACCACGGAAAATCATTTTCACTCTGCTGCTCTTGCCTTTTCTCCGGCTCTGCCATTGCTCTTTTGATTTCTCATGCCTATTTCCCAGTGTTTCTTGATTACAGATCATGCTGTAAAGCCTTTGCCACACTAGGGATGTGATGAATAAACGACATCAAAATGCGAAATACCTGCCTGCAAATATTTTGCATCAAAATTATTCATATTGGCAGTGAAACCAGAGGGGGACTCAACCCGGCGGCTTCAGGTATCGCAGTGCACTGCATGGGGATCTCCTCCCCTTCTATTCAGGCCGCAGGGTGATCCCTGCCCAAAGCCAGTCTGGCCCTCGCCGGGCGCCCTTCCTCTGTTGCAGTGCACCAAGACTGGTGCTGGGTTTTCAAAGAAGGTTGCCTTGCTACCTACCAACTCTACCACATCCAAAGGTAAACTACATACTCTCTGCATCATTGCACTTTATCACCTCTTATTTCGCCTGTATAAGTCAATCCTTGTGTAGATATCTGAAGATTGTTGTGTTGTAGTGTTGTTATTCAATGTTAAGTGCACCGAGAGAGTCAAATTCCATGTTTGTGTAAATGTACATGGCCAATAAACATGATTCTGATTCTGGTAAGGTACTCACCATTGTGATAGCATGGTTGTTCGGCGATGTTACTCAACACGTTGTCCTTGAGGCAAATTTGTAATTTGCGATATTGGGCAATACAGATAAAATTGACTTGACTTGAGTTCATTGTCTTTATAATTTTTCTGTTCTTGGTCATACAATACAGGGTTGATAACAAACACAAACAATCAACAGGTCTGCCATTGTCATTAGGAGATGTTACTTGACTTCCATTCCATGTAACATGGTTGGTTGATGCCGTTTGGCCTTTACACACCGGGGGCATTTTTTTTTCATGCTATTGACCATTTTAGAGCCTATGTAATGATTATGTCAGCTGGAGGCAAAACAAAGCCAGAAGTGGTAACGTTAAATACAAATCACGTCCTCAGGCAAGCGTACATCATCTAGCTAACGTTAGCAAACCTGTCTTCATGCTCTGTTTGTGGGTGCCAGAATCGAAGAAGTAATAAACTTGAAGTTTTATCGCATACCAGCTGCCACTCCCAGTCAAAAAGATCAGAGACAACTGTGGTTAAATGCAATAAGACGAAAGGATTGGACTGAGGAGATCATCAAAAATGCTTGTGTTTGTAGCGCATACTTCATATCAGGTAAGTAAGGTAATGTTAAACTATACTTTTGTCTGTTGTAGGTATAGATATTTGTCTCCAGCTAAACTCCGCCCACAAAAACGTCACTATGTTTACTAACAGAAAAGGGGTCTATTAATTCGCATGTTAATATTGTAGCGAATTTAGGGGGCAGCCGGAAACTGCTGCAGCCGGGACGCAAACCCGGGTCTCCCGCACCACGGGCGACTACGTTAACCAGTCAACTAAAGGGTCGGACCCGTTACGTTAATCCGTCGACTAAAGGGTCAGACCCATTAGCCAAGGGCTAAAGAGTCTAATTCATCTGTGATCGTTACATTACCCCACTCCTTTGGGAAGTGTGTCCCTACGCTTCAGCATACCAGTTCCCTCACGCCTCTGGGTGCATGCGCTTCCGATGGCCTCACGGTCTCACCATCCCACTTCTAACACCAATGTAGCGGATTCAGGGAGCAGCTGGGACCCGCCACAGCTGGGATGTGAACCTGAGTCACCCACACCACGGGCGACTGCACCCGTGGTGTGGGCGACCTCAATTTGCCTCCCGGCATCAGCGGTTCCTGGCTGCCTCCTGAACTTGCTACAATATATTTTTTCGAACTGCCCGTTTTTGTTATGAGTACTTTCACACACAACGTGAATATTATGCAGCGAAAAAGCGACATAATTTATTTCAGAATGAGGTCGAATTTTCTGAGCTTTGCACCGCAAATAAAGGCATCAACCAATAATGTTGCACGGAAGGGACATCACATCACAACTCCTAATGAAAATGGCAGACCTCTTGATTATTTGTTTTTCTCATCACCTTGTATTGTATGACAAAGGGCAGAAAAAATATAAAGACAATGAACTCAAGGACAATTTGTGAAGCATTGCCGAACGAATAGACTGTCAGGATAGGGAGTAGCTTATATAGTTTACTTTTGGATCTAGTAGAGTTGTTAGCAAAGCAACCCTTCCTTGTTAACCCAGAGCCGGTCATGCCCACCACATCGGAGGAAGTGTGCCCGGCAGGGGCCAGATCAGCAATGGGCTGGGCTTCCCCCGTGTCTCTGAAGGGAAGAGGAGGAGATCCCCACATATTGCACCACCATCCCTGAACCCAATGGGTTGAGTCCCCCTCGGAATTTGTGACAAATTCCTATTGCTGCTGGTATGAGGCTACAGTCACACCTGTGTAAATGCAGGCGAATGACCATGGCCTACTACTACTACTACTACTACTTTTGGCTGCTCCCGTGAGGGGTTGCCACAGCAGATCGTCCATTTCCATCTCTTCCTGTCCTCTGCATCTACCTTTGTCACACCAGCCACCTGCATGTCCTCTCTCACCACATCCATGAACCTCTTCTTTGGCCTTCCTCTTTTCCTCTCCCCTGGCAGCTCTGTATTCAGCATCCTTTTCCCAATATCCATAGTTCTCATTTGACGTCACATTTATATTCAAATGCCCACCCAGTGGTCAAAACACTTCCCAAACAGCAGCATTATTGACACATCCAGAACGAAAATACATATAACTGTCTGTACTTTTGTAAGCTTTCATCCTGGCGGCAGTGTAAGGGGAGGGATTCTCCTTACACTGATATATGTAAACATCACCAAATTGGAGATCTGACAGGGACTTCACTGTTTTTAGAGGCTGAAATACTGCGGTGAGTGCTGTATATGGATCGCAAGTGCCCAAAACTTGTAGTTTGTTAATATATCTTTGTTTTTCTTCTTTCGTAAGGTGATCCAAACAGTCGTTGCTTGGATCAGCTGGAAAATTGACAGGTCTGTGCTGCTGCTGTACAGAGTTTCCACTGTTGGCCGCCATGCTGGAACTTTGTTTTGCCCGCCAGGGCTCCGCGTCAGTCACGTGACTGAAAACTATGAATACCTAGCGTCTCTCCTCTACACATGTCCAAGCCATCTCAATCTTCCCTCTCTTGCTTTGTCTCCAAACCGTCCAACCTGAGCTGAACCTCTAATATACTTGTTCCTAATCCTGTCCTTCTTCACTTCATCACTCCCAATGAAAATCTTAGTTTCTTCAACTCTTCCACCTGCAGCTCCACCTTCTGTCTTTTTGTCGGTGCCACTGTCTCCAAACCATATAACATAGCTGGTCTGACAGCCATCTTGTAAACCTTCCCTTTAACTCTTGCTGGTATCCTTCTGTCACCAGTCACTGCTGACACTCTTCTCCACCCACTCCACCCTGCCTGCACTCTCTTCTTCACCTCTCTTCTGCACTTCCCGTTACTTTGTACAGTTGACCCCAAGTCTTTAAACTCATAGGCCTTCTTCACCTCTACTCCTTGCATCCTCACCATTCCACTGTACTCCCTCTCATTCACACATATGTATTCCATCTAGCTTCTACTGACTTTCATTCCTCTTCTCTCTAGTGCATACCTCCACCTGTCCAGGCTCTCTTCCACCTGCAACCTACTCTTGCTACAGATCACAATGTCATCCACAAACATCATAGTCTATGGAGACTCCTGCCTGAGGTGGCAGAGTTAAAGATGCTAAGATTTGCATTGAGAGTGATGAAGGACAGGATTAGGAGCGTTATATTAGAGGGAACGCTCAGGTTGGACGATTTGGAGACAAAGCAAGAGAAGCAAGATTGAGATGGCTTAGACGTGTGGAGGAAAGATGCTGGATATATTGGGAGAAGGTTCTGAATATGGAGCTGCCAGGGAAGAGGACAAGAGGAAGGCCAAAGAGGAGGTTTATGGATGTGGTGAGGGAGGACATGCAGCTGGCTGGTGTGACAGAGGAAGATGCAGAGGACAGGAAGAGATGGAAACGGATAATCTGCTGTGGCAACCCCTAACAGGAGCAGCCAAAAGTAGTAGCAGTAGTAGTCGTCAAGTTTAGGAGTACATGAAGTGTAAATATATCATATATTATTGTTTACTCGTGAAATACTGTGACATAATTTCAGAAACCAAATAGCCATTTTACAATTTGTTTTGTATGAATTGCATGATTTATAAAGGAGAGTTATAAAACCATTGCCTGCAAGCCACCAATACTCATTCTGCTACAACTATCACTTACTACTACTAAAACTACTTCAATTGCTTAATTGTTTCTAGTATTGCCAACATGACTACTTCTACTGCTACCACTACTCAAAGCAAAACAATAGACAACAATAACAACACATGCAGTAGACATTTAATCTCATCACAAGGTTTACAGTGAATATTAGTGTCAGCAACTTTACTGGTTTCTGAGTTAAAACAAAACAAACAAACAAACATTAAAAAAAAAGAACTAGAGCAATTTTGCATTTGTTCTTGAAAGATTTACATGCATGTTTTAGCAAAGAAATGGAAACAGATGATCCGCTGTGGCAACCCCTAACAGGAGCAGCCGAAAGTAGTAATAGTAGTAGTAGTAATAGTAGTTTTAGCATTGGAAGTGTAATGGTATTCATAACAGGAAAAGAAATGGTGACAAATGTAATACTCAATATTAACAGTTCAGTCTGGTTGCTTTGAAGTATTTGGATCCAATACTGATGTTGACAACACAGAGAAAGGACAAATAAATTATTTCCTAGTTTAAAACCATGTCCAAAGTGTAGGTCTTCAACGTTGTCAACTAATAAAATGAGGTGTCTAATTCCAATTAATACTTCATCAAGTGGTAGCTCTGAAGTTCTGCCTACTACTGATCACTTCAGCAAGAGGCTTAAATTTGGTTTCATAAATATCAGATCACTGCCTACCAAAGTCTTACTAATAAATGATCTGATTCTTGAACATAATTTTGATATGACTGGGTTATGTGATATGGCTGAAACTGAATGTTTTCCTCCCCTTAAATGAAGTTTCCCACCTGACTATACTTATGCACATGTAGCTCGGGCATAAAAACAAGGTGGAGGTGTCACCTTAATATTTAAGTCTATTTTCAATTTAACTTCTAGACTCGAACCCAAATTCAAATATTTTGAGGCTCTTATTCTAAATCTCTCTCCCAGCCACAAACAGACTCTGCTCATCTCGCTTAACCAGCAAAACGTTTTAAATACCTCCTGCATTTCCTGGGTCATACCTCTACTTAAGAAAACACACCTCGATCCAGGGTCTCTTAATAATGTCGACCAGTCTGTAATCTTCCATTCTTTTCTTAAGTACTTGAGAGAGTGGTGCATCAACAAATTTCAACCCATATAGAAGAAAACTACATGAACCTTTTCAGTTGGCTGTCATGGCCTGTCACTCCACTGAAACTGCTTTGACTAGAGTGGTAGATGATCTTCTATTTGCGATGGACTCTGATTCCACCTCTGTGCGTCTACTAGTAGACTTCAGTGCAGCCTTTGACACCATTGATCACTGTATACTATTAGACACAATAAAATTTAATTTTGGTGTCTCTGGGCTAGCTGTCTCTTGGCTTAAGTCCTACTTATCTGAAAGAGCACAGTGTGTCTGCTGTAATAATGTTCTTCTTCTTTTGGCTTGTTCCCTGTTTCCCAGGGGTCGCCACAGCAGATTTGATAGTTTCCATCGGTACCCTGTGAGGACACCTTGTGAGTGTCTGCTGTAATATGATTACATCAAAATTATTTGACCTTAAATATGGCGTACCTCAGGGCATTTCTCTGCCCTTTACTTTTCTCTTTTTATATTTCACCTCTTGGCCAAATTATACACAGTCATGGAATAAGTTTCCGTTGCTATGTGGATGATATTCAGCTGTATGTGCCTATAAGGGCTGATGATCGTACTCAAATGACTAATTTAGAGGTCCACTTGGGTGCTGTGGAAAATTGGATGTCGCTTAGAGTCCAACTTTTAAATTCGGATAAAACTTAGATGCAGGTCATTGGCCCTGGTCGACAGACACCAATTTGACCCAGTAACAGTAATGCTCAGGACTTCCAGTGGCGTGATGAGTGGATAGGCTGAAGATTTTAGAGCTCCCTACGAATTGTTCAATAATTCGATAAAACAACTGTGCTTTTGTATCTACATCGCCCAGTTTGTTCAGTTGGAAACAACTAATCATTCTGGCAGTATATTTTTTTTACTACTACGTCTTTTTGAGTACAACATTATAACCACACACTATGCCCACTACACGTATTAACACAATGGCTAACACCAACCAAGCTAACTCCACTAACTCAGACAATGCCATTCTCAGTGCTATTGAATCACTTCAAGCTGATATAACATCTGAAAGAGGACATTTGTGCTTCCATGGACGCTAAAATAGACCATTTGGCAAAGTCTCTGAGGTCCAAAATTGCATTGATATGGACCGAACTGCATGGCAACTTAGCGTCAGTCAGTTCCGATGCTGTGGCTCTGTCTAGACACTTGATGGAATTGGAAAAGGTGGCAAATCACTGGTCAAATGAGACTACATGCCTGGAGTGGTAACTGCAAAGTCTCACTAAACAGGTGGCTTTCCTATCCGATAAGTGTGAGGATTTAGAGGTAAGGTCATGCAAGAACAATTTGAGAATTATTGGTCTACTTGAAGGCTTGGAGGGACCACTACCAACTGACTTCATTGCTGGCCTGCTCAAAGATGTTTTGCAACCAGAAGAAAGACCGCTGCTGCGGCCGCGTCCCCAGTCTGAAGAGAAGTCACGTCCATCCATTGTTCCTGTACACTATTTTAATGTCAAGGAGGACATTATAAAACGGGCAAGACAAGCGGGTCCACTTCGCTACAGTGGCCAAAGATTTCTACTGTTTTTAGACTACACCTCTGCTGGTGCTAAGAAGAGAGCAGCATACAAAGAGGCCAAGAAACTACTCCAAGATCGCCAGGGGTAAAACATGGCCTGCTTTTCCCGGCACGATTTAGGACAATGGCAACCAGTTCATGTTCAACACTCCTGAAGAAGCAATATCCTTTATCTGGAGCAATATCCTGGTCACCTAGTTAGCTCATGTTAGTTTGATGTTATTAACCACATACAGTAAAAGTACTATGGCAGTGTTATTGATGTTGGCTTCCCAGGCTGACAACTAGCTATGTTAGCTGACTGACTATGACTATAGCACTGATTGCTAATGCTAGGATTACCTGTACGCCAAAACAAATGCTGGACTTTTATTTTACTACTAGCATTCCTTGTGGGTAAACAAAGGCAAAGGGTCGTAGTTAGTCGACATGGAAATGTTTTTGTACTTGATGATTATTGTATTTTGTTTAACATTGCTAGTATGGTATTCGGCCTGGCGGTTTGTTATTAGCCGGTCTTGCTATTCTGAGTTGTTTTTAGTCACCTCAGCCTGTAGTCAGCTGTCACTGAAACGCCGGCCCCATACTACATATTTGGCAAGAAAATAGCAATTACATGGAGAGGACACCATTTCCATCAGTTGCACTTTACAATATTACCTGGCTGATGCTAGACAAGTCATTTTCATGTTGCTCTCCCACTGAACTGGTTCACTAATGTTCCTAAGTGCTGACATATTTTCATTTTTATTTTGCATATGTCCACTTGGCAGGACTCTAATTGCTTGCTTGTTAGTTAAGGCTACACAATAGCATGCATGCCCCTGTGTTGGGGTTGGATGTGGGGTAGGAGTAGGGAAAGAGGGATCTGGGGAGGTGGGTGGAAGGATGTGGGTATTATGTTGTTTTGGACCCCTTTTTTCTCTTTTTCCCTCTCCTTTTTTCCCTTTTTTTTCTTTTTACTCATTTCGGCATTCTATCTTTCCTCTACTGATCTACTGATGGTAAATATATCCCCTTTCATTTGCCATACTGACTGTATCTCTCTCTCCAACTTTGTTAATAGATGTTCATATCCTGCAGTGACATACAGTGTCACTAACATGTGGACCAGGGAGTGGTATGAGTAGGTCAGTCAACTGCACTAGCTGGAACATGAAAGGCCTCAACCTGTCTGTAAAAGGAAAAAGGTTCTGACTCATCTTAAACGCCTCAACACTCAGATTGCATTTCGCCAGGAAATGCACCTTTGCGACTCAGACCAAATTCGGCTTTGCTGTGGCTGGGTAGGCCAGTGGTTCCACTCAAAAGTTTGATTCAGATCCAGAGGGGCTGCTATACAGATTAACAAAAATAGACCGATGCACTGATGCATGGTCATTACATAATTGTCACTGGTCAGATGTACGATAGTCCAGAGATCTTCAACAGGGGGTCCGCAACCCCTAGAGGGTCCTCGGATTTACTGCAGGGGTTCCACCAAATTATTTGACCCCAAACTTTTTTTCTCCAAAAGTATGTCTGAAAAGACACATTAACATAAATACAATCTATAATAAGCAAAGACAAATCTCTCTATTCGTTAAAAATATTACAACATTGACAATCCCCACGAATCCTTGTGCAATAATGTGATCACCCTGAAAGCTGAGCACCAGCTAGCTATCCTATGCTAAACCATTCTATGTGCCAATAAAACAATGGAAAAAATTGCATGCCATATTAGCCGAATAGGTACGTATTATCAGCCTAAGTATATGGCCATTCTTACATTATTGTGATCTAGAATGGATCGATTTGTAACTTCTCGACCAAGAAACTCTGACAGACCCTACACTTCATCACAAACCACTGTTGAAGGTTCAGAGGATGAGGCTAATGCACCTGCTAACAACCATGCTACAACTGCTGCTTAGCGCAAACAAGAGAAGACCCGAAAATATTCAGAGAATTATCTCAAGTTTGGATTTGCCTTTAAATAGACTGAGGACGTTGCATTACCATTGTGTGTCATCTGCTCTGCCGTGCTGTCAGACGAAAGTATGAAGCCATCATAGCTGCAGCACCACTTGTAGACAACCCATTCTCCCTTGAAAGAAAAACCAGTGGAATACTTTCAGACCTGTCTCAAATCTCTCAAAGGCCAACAGACATTGATGAGACATCAGCTAAAGTTGGTGAGCTAGCTTTGAAAGCCTCTTATCAAGTTGCTCTTCAGATGACTCAGAACAAAAAGCCATACACAATTGCAGAGGATTTAATATTGCCTGCAGCCGGTGATACGTGCAAAACAATGTTTGGGAATGATGAGTACATTAATGTATTGAAAAGCTTTCCATTGTCGGATACAACCATTGCTCACCATATTGATGACGTGTCAGATGTGAGGGTGCAACTAGCAGAGAAACTGAGGTTGGCAGAGGCTTTTGCATTACAATTGGATGAATCCACGGGCGTGTCAAATGACACTCAGCTTTTGGTGTTGGTGCGGTTTGTCGAGCAAAAGGAAATGCAGAAGGGATTTTTGTCTTGTAAGTAGCTGGCTGAACGCACAACAAGTTCTGAAATGTTCAAAGTGATCGATATTTTTTTTTTTCAGAGAAAATGACATATCCTTCTTCTACCACTGCACCATAGAGCGCATCCTGATCAGCTGCATCTCAGTGTGGTACGGCAACTGCACATCAGTAGACCAGAGAGCCCTGCAACGGGTCGTCAAGGCGGCCCAGCATATCTCCAGTACCCAGCTCCCAGACATAAAAAGACATTTATCACAAATGCTGCCTTCGAAGGGGTCTCAGCATCAGCAGAGTTCCCACCCATCCCCAACCATGGACTGTTCTCCCGCTGCACTCTGGGAGGCACTACAGGAGCCTCAGAGCCCACACTACCAGGCTCAAAAACAGCTTCTTTCCCCAAGCTGTTGCCCACCTGAACCTGGCTACCCACTGAATGTCTGTGTATATTTCTAAATATTTTTGTACTCATGCTCTTTTTTAACTTATTTTTAGCTTATGGTTTTCATCTCTTTATATCCTATACTGTGTTTGTTGTGTTTGTCTATGTCTGTCTTGCGCTGTTTGGTGAAGCCGCAGCCCTTATTTCATTTTAAACATGTGCCTGCACATTGTTTCTAATGAAATGAAATTGAATTGAATTGAATAGAATAGAATAGAATAGAATAGAATAGAATAGAATAGAATAGAATACCCTGGGCAAAATGTGTTGCGATGTGCACTGATGGTGCAAGAGCCATGGCTGGTTTAAAAAGTGGACTAATAGCACTTTTTTCACTGTCTCTTTATTGACGAAACGAGTATTACAATAACATTGAGACAAAAACAACATATTAAGGCATCATTATAAAGTAAGGAAGTACGACTCCATTCTCAGTACGATGTTACAATCAATAAGTTATCAAGACATAGGGTAAATGTAACATAGCAAAATGAATAAATAAAAAGACAATGAGATAATTAAACAGAGGATGGCATAAAATTCAAGTTTCTTCAAAAAATTATTGCAGCATACTAACCATATGAACACATTTGTTATTTATAAGTTGGATAGACTCAAAATGCCTTCTGAATTCAATCCTGAAAGGCTCAAATGATGGGCGAGACCCTGAGAACTTTGCTTAATGGATATGGTATTTCCCCAGTAGAATTAATAAATTGACAGTATGCTGAACTTTCTGGTTTTTGTTTTCATAATATAGTACTACATCCTTGGCTTCCAGCTTAATTGAATGATTGGTTTGAGCAAAAAAAAATCCTCCATTTTTTCCCCCAGAATCCTGCTGTGTCCTGATATTCATAAAATAGATGTTTAATTGTTTCTTCTTCATTTTTACAGAATTCACAATTGATATCGATATCCACAAATCTTGTGATTGTTTTGTTGGTGGGTAAATATTGTGTGCAATTTTGTAATGCACTTCTTTCAATTTGTTGGGGGATAACAGATTTATGTGGGAGAAGCCATAACGTTTCCCAATGAATATTAAAAAAATGGGAATTGCACACAAATTTCCCTCATGGAGTAATTTTCGTTTTGCTTTAGAAATGTTTCCTAATATGTTTATTAGTACATTTGTGGCTTTTGATATCTACTCCACCAACAAAGAAAGTAGGTTCCAATTCCTGTGGCCCTTGCCTTTCAGCGTGACATTTCATCAGCTGAAGGACTCCACTAGGAATAGCATTTATGACTGTTTGATATTCTTTATAAGTGACAGGAAAGGATTTACATCTGAGAAATTCCTCATATCTGAGAAGTTGAGCGTCATCATTTTGTAAGTTTGCAAGAAAGAAATTACATTCCTATCAACCCAATGTTGCAGATATAGCGATTTATTCTTTCTGATTATGTATTCATTGTTCCAGATAATAGTTTTGGGAGGAGAGAAGTTGTGGTTAAAACATAATTTTGCTGCCGTAAGAGCCTGTTGATGAAATTTAGACAACTTTTGTGGTAACTTGGTTTAATTATAATTACATTGTAATATAAATTGTAGGCTTCTCATTTTTCCAAAAATATTCTGTGCATGAAGTACCATAAGGATTCTGGAGCTTTCACATATTATTTAATCCATTTTAATTTGAAGGTATAGTTCACATCCATAATGTCCAATATCTCCATGCCACCTTCACATCTCGGACGTGCTAAAATCTCTTTTTTTAAGTAATGGCACTTATTTTTCCAAATAAAATTAATTAAAGTGTTATTTATTTCTTTACAGAGGGCTTGTTGGATAAATAGAGTGGGTAGTGTAAACAAATCTAGAAATACCATCAGCTTTACTCAGTAAAACTCTGCCTAGCAAGGACAAATCTCTTTGAAGCCACATATTGAATATGGTTTTTGTTTTTTGTATTTTGGGTTTAAAGTTATTGTCCTGTCGTTCATTAAGATTTTTAAGAAATATGCACTAATAGCACTTGTCAAAGGTGTGGCTACCCAAGTGACGTGGACACATTGCCTGCTACATAGGAGTCTCCCGTTGCCAAAGCAATGCGTGCTGAATTGTCAGACATCATGGACTGTTGTGAAAGCTGTCAATGTTGTCAAGCAGAGTGCTTTGTGAATGCGTCTGTTTTCCTCTCTCTGTGCTGCTGCGGGAGAAGAACACACTGCACTACTTTATCATTCTGGGGTTTGATGGCTTTTGCGTGGAGCAGTGCTGTCACGCGTGTTCAAGTTACGTACGTCTATTCAGGAGTTTTTACTTTGCCAAAACTGTGCAGAGCTGGCTGCAAATTTCACTGACAATGTCTGGGTTACTAAACTTGCATATCTTGCAGACGTTTACTCTGAGCTGAACAGACTCAACAGTTCTCTGCAAGGCCTCAATACACATGCCGTCCAGCTGTATGACAGAATGGAAGGCTTTCTGAAGAAAATCAAAAGATGGAGGGAGAGAGTCAGGGAGGACACTTTTTCCATGTTTCGATCAGTGGATGAGTTGGGAGATCCTGCAGTGCTCTCGCCTCATGTAACATGCACAATTGTTCCACACTTGGAGGCACTCGAGGGTCAATTTGGGAAATACTTTTCTGAGGCTGACTCCTGGCACATGGACAAGACATGGATACAGTTTCCATTCAAAGATAATGCAGCAGATTGCTCAAACTTGATTGACAGAGGAGGATCAGCTCATCGAACTATCAACTGACAGTACATACAGAAACATGTATGAGACAAGACCACTCATCCAGTTCTATATCTCTTGCCAGAAAGACTTCCCACAATTGACAGCAAAAGCAATGAGGAGCCTTTTATCTTTTGCAATGCAATCTTTGCGAGAGTGGATTTTCCTCCCTAACCTACCTGAAAAGCAAGTACTGGTCAAAACTGCAGCCTGAGGCTGATATGGCCCTCTGCCTGACAACCTCCATCTGCCCTAGAATAGACAAGCTGTGTGCCACTCACCAGGGTCAGACCTCTCACTAAGGCAGGAGCTGTGCCATCCACACATAAAGTTAAGCTTAACGCTTCATTGTCCCTCCCTCCATTAAAATTGTGAAATTGTAAATATAAAAAATGTCACTATAGAATTAAAACATGTTTTATAAAGCACCCAACTGTTATTGATCATGTATATAGTGCTTTTTACATGTACATATATGTATGGGGGTATAGGTGTATGTATGTATAGATATACATACATACATACATACACACACACACACACACACACACACATATATATATATATATATAATTTGTGTTTTTTTACTCTTCCACTTATTCAGTTCACTTCTGTACAAGTAATGTAAGTCAATGTGCATACTTGATTTTCCTAAATAAAAAAGAATTACAAAAAACTTGTATAATATATGAATCTGTCAGTAATTATTATTTTAATGGCTTAGCATTGTATATCATTACATTACAAAGTACTTTTATACATGGCATTATAGACCACCCTGCACATTGTTTTTGGCGTGGTTTAATAAGCAACACAATTTTATACAATATGTAGTAGGGGGTCCCTCCGCCTTGTCTCTATCAGCCAAGGGGTCCTTGGCCTGAAAAACGTTGAAGACCTCTGTGATAGTCTGGTTATTCTAGCTAACATATACACTCCAAATTGGGATGATGCACAATTATGTAAGGTTTTTTTTATCCCACTTACACAAAAATACACACCTGTCTTTCTTTGTTGACAAGATCAATGGTATAAGGCCCAATTTTACCCCCACTGTCCCCCCAGCCCCCGCCCCTTTCAGCCGTCCAATTTTAATGTCAGAATTTGCTCCCATTTCTCTACAGCTCCTTGTAAATACTGTAGCCCTTATGCATCACTCCTCCAGTCCCTGTGATATAGTTCCGACAAAGTTTTAGAATCTATCCTCCCTAGCTTAGGTCCCTCCCTGCTCTCTATCATCAACTGCTCACTTACATCCAGGTCCGTACCAGACTATTTTAAAATTGCCTGTGTTCAGCTCCTTTTCAATAAAACCCTCTCTTGAGCCGGCAAGGGTCGAGAATTATAGACCGATTTCCAAACTTTCTTTTTTATCCAAAATCCTTGAAAAAGTTGTTGTGGACGAAATCCTGCAGCTGACCGAGGGTCATGACGTTTTCGATAAATCTCAATCCGGCTTTCGTCAAGAGCATAGTACTGAGACTGCATTACTTAGTGTCCAAGGACGTTTTTATGTATGCTGATAAAGGTGAATATTCTTATTTTCCTAGATTTAACTACTGCCTTTGATATCATCAATCATGCCATCTTACTTGATAGGTTGGAGAACTGGGTTGGCATTTCTGGTACAGCGTTAGATTGGTTTCACTCTTATCTGACTAATAGATATTTTAATGTTTGTATTAACAATCTTGTATCCTCGTCAGCTCCCGTACTGTA
The DNA here is from genome assembly GCF_029633865.1 of Lampris incognitus. NCBI lineage: Eukaryota > Metazoa > Chordata > Actinopteri > Lampriformes > Lampridae > Lampris > Lampris incognitus. The sequence continues at coordinate 54,139,327 of NC_079214.1, read as the reverse complement.
TGGAGTCCCCCAGGGGTTTGTCCTTGGGCCAATCCTCTTCTCTTTATACATGCTTCCTCTGGGTCATTTGTTTAGTCACTTTCAAGACATGTCATACCACTGTTATGGCGATGATACTCTGATCTATTTCCCTGCCAAACCCAATAACCTGAATCAACTGTCCTCCCTCCATGATTGCTTAGCTACCACCAAAGACTGGATGTCCCTTAATTTCCTCCATCTAAACCCCAACAAAACTGAAGTTATCTTAATTCATCCTACAAACTTTGCCACTGCAGTTGATCAGTTTATTGGTCCACTTCATTCAAACATCAAACTTACTGCTAAAAATCTTGGTATTATCTTTGATCAGAATGTCTTTTGATCATCGTGTTACTAAGCTTGTCCAATCCTGTTTTCTTTAGCTAAGAAATATTGCAAATATCAGAAATATTTTGTCTTTTAAGGATATCAAAATATTAATTCACACTTTCGTTTTTCCTGTCTAGATTACTGTAGCTCCCACTACTCTGGCCTCAACCAAGATATTTTAAATCATCTACAGTTGGTTCAGAATGCAGCTGCTAGACTATGGAACTAGAACTAGCCGTAGCTCCCATATTACCCCTATTCTTGAAAAAAATGGTTTATTCTCAAGTTAATAACTATTTAATATCTAACAACCTTCTAGGCACTTATCAATCAGGTTTTCAATCTCACCATAGTACAGAAACAGCACTTATTAAATTTGTGAACGATGTGCATATGAACACAGATTCTAATAAATTGTCTGTTCTTGTGCTCCTGCATCTCAGTGCCACCTTCAACACTGTTGATCATGACATTTTGTTAGAGAGATTAGAAAAATAGGTTGGCCTTTCTGGCCTGGTTCTCAACTGGTTTAGAGCATACCTTCAGGACAGACAGTTCTTTGTGTCTATTGAAGACTTTTTCTCACACAAAGTGGGTATAATGTGTGGGGTACCCCAAGGTTCTTGGATCACTACTAGTCAATCTCTATATGCTCCCACTTGCACATGTTATACAGAAACACAAAATAAATTACCATAATTATGCAGATGATTCACAACTGTACATATCCCTGTCTCCTGATGACCTAGATCCCATACATTCCCTAATTCAGTGTATTGACGATATTAATCTGTGGATGTCAGATAACTTTTTACAACTGAACAAAGACAAGACAGACATTTATGTTTGGTGCACAGACTCAGAGACAGAATTGCAGCTCATCTCAGCTCTCTGTCTATGGAGTGCAAAGGTGAAGCTAGAAATCTTGGTGTAATCATAGACAGTGATCTAAATTTTAAGAGCCACATCAGTCATCTCACAAGATCAGCCTTCTACCATCTTAAAAACATTTCAAAACTAAGGGCTTTCTATCAATATCAGACTGTGAGAAATTAATCTGTGCATTTATACAAGTAGACTAGACTACTGCAATGGACTATTCACCGGCCCCCCAAAATCAGTTGTGCACCAACTACAGTTAATTCAAAATGCGGCAGCATGTGTTCTCACCAGAACTAAAAAGTATGAGCACATTACACCTGTTTTTAGATCTCTGCATTGGCTCCCCGTCAAAACTAGAATTGATTTTAAAATTATTTTAATTGTATACAAAGTGCTAAACGGCCTTGCACCACGCTATATAAAAGACATGTTAATTCCTCACAAACCAGCAAGAACTCTCAGGTCCAATGGCAGTGGTCTTTTAACCATCCCTCGTGCTAGGTCTAGAGCAGGGGAAGCTGCATTTTACATTTACGCCCCAAGTAGGTGGAACGCCCTGCCTGAGCACCTGAGTGAGGCCCCCACACTGGACACATTTAAAAGCAGGTTAAAAACCGTACTTTTTAAAACAGCCTACAGCTAAATTCATCGTGTGTGTGTGAGTGTTCTCTATGCTGCTCTGTTGTTACTTTTAATTAATCAGTGTTTATGGCACTTTTATATATTTTACTAACTCAGTTTTAAACTTGTCTGTACTTTTGTAAAATTTGCCTGTACTTTTATTTATTTATTTATTGTGAGGGGGGAGATTTTATTGTTTTATTGTGTGAAGCACTCTGTGTTGCATTTGTTTGTATGAAAAGTGCTATACAAATAAAATCTGATTGATTGATTGATTGATTGATTGATTGAGATTCTTGCATCCCTCTATTGGCTACCCATAAAATTCAGAATAATCTTCAAGATCTTATTGATTACATTTAAAGCACTGCATGATCTTGCCCCCCAGTTACATTTCTGATCCTCTCATTCCACTTCCCGACCACTCCGATCCTCAAACCTCGGTCTTTTTTCTTTTTTTTTTTGCCCCCCGCCCCAGTTGTATTTGGCCAATTACCCCATTTTCCCGAGCCATCCTGGTCCCTGCTCCACCCACTCTGCCGATCTGGGGACGCTGCAGACTACCACGTTTCCTCCGATACATGTAGAGTCACCAGCCGCTTCTTTTTACCTGACAGTGAGGAGTTTCGCCAGGGGGAAGTAGCACGTGGGAGGATCACGCTATTCCCCCCAGTTCCCCCTCCCCCTCCGAACAGGTGCCCCGACCGACCAGAGGAGGCACTAGTGCAGCGACCAGGACATGACATATCCACATCCGGCTTCCCACCCGCAGACGCAGCCAGTAGTGTCTGTACGGACGCCCAACAAAGCCAGCGGTAACACAGGGATTCAAACTGGCAATCCCCGTGTTAGTAGGCAATGGAATAGACTGTCACACTACCCGGATGCCCTAAACCTTGGTATTTTATCCATCCCCCACTCCAGCTGCAAAACAAAAGGTGACCGCGCTTTTGCAATTTTAACCCCAAACCTCTGGAATAATCTTCCCCAATCCATTAGATTTGCTGAATCTTTGGACTGTTTTAAGAGGCTTCTAAAAACTCATATTTTCAGGCAAGTCTATAGATCCCCATCCCTGCCTTCTGTTTTTGTCTGTTATTCCCTATGCCATGTTTTATATTCATTCAATTTATTTTATATATTCATTCATATTTTCTGTATTGAGTGTAAAGCACTCTGTAACTGTGTGTTTTTAAAAGTGCTATATAAATTAAAAAAATACTTACATACACAGTCTAATCCTTTGTGGGGATTTTAACTTTGTGCTGGCCATCTCTCTTGATCATAGCTCATCAAAACCTGTCCCTCTTTCTAAATGTTCTTCTATTATTACTACATTTCTAAACTCATATGGAGTATCGGATGTTTGGCGTTTCTAAATCCCACAGCTCGTGACTATTCATTTTTTCCCCCCATGTTCATAAGACTTACTCTCAGATTGATTACTTTTTACTAGACAATAAACTGCTCTCATCAGTTTGGAAATGCATTTACCAGCCTGTCATAATCTCAGACCATGCTCCATTGACTCTTGAGCTAACTTTACCAAACCAACCCTTATCTCACCGACCGTGATGGTGTAACGCTCTCCTACTTTCTGACAAAGCTTTCATCACATTTCTGTCCAATTAAATTATTTAATTTCTCGAAATAAATCGATCCCCAGACATATCCATGGCAACTTTATGGGAGACATTAAAAACTCATATAAGGGATCAAATTATGTCTTAGTCTGCCTTTGCTTAAAAACATAAAATGCAACGTATGAATGCCTTACAGGATGAAATCATGGAACTTGATTGAACTTGTGCAAATTTTCCATCGCCTGACACATGTATATAAAAAAAACGTCTTTCACTACAAACAGAATTTGAAGTTTTGTCAATTGGACATGCAGAATGCAACTTTTGGAAATTACACTCCAATAATTATGAACGGGGGTAAAAATCCGGTAGAATTCTTGCACATCAGCTTCACCAATTATTGGTCGGTGAAACCATAGTAGATAATCATACTCCCTTGGGTATGGTCACTACTGACCTTCATGAAATAAATTATACATTTCATAATTTTCATTCAAAACTTTATGCTTCTCATCCCCCTGAAGATCTGTCATTAATGGATTCTCTTTTCCGAAAACTTGGGATCCCCTCCATTGATGTGAATGTTAAAGATAGACTTGAGGAGCCCATCTTTGAAATAGAAATAATGAAAGCAATTAGAAAGTCTCCCGGGCCAGACAGTTTCCCAACCGAATTTTATAAGAAATTTTCAAAGCTTCTTTCCCCACTATTGGCCGAAATGTTTGTCAAATCATTCAGTGCTCACTCTCTCCCTCTGTCGTAATGTGAAATTTCTATATTGCTCAAGAAGAGTATATATATAGTATATATAACCAACTCCAGTTGCACTTGATTCAGTTCCTTTGGATAACTATGACCTGGATGAATGAGAACATTCACAGACGCATCTTACAGACCTATTTCGCTACTTAAGACTGATGGGAAGATACTGGCTAAAGCCTTGTCTCACCATTCTGAGACAGTGTTTCCAGTTATAATTTCCCCAGACCAGACTGGATTTGTCAAAAACAGGCACTTTTTTTAATATCGGTCATCTTTTTAACATTCTTTATTGTAAGCCTTCTCAGACCCCAGAGGTGGTGGTATCCTTTGACGTGGAAAAGGCTTTCGACCAGGTGGAGTGGGACTACCTTTTTTTACTTTGGAAAAATTTGGTTTCGATGAGAATTATATATCCTGGGTCAGATTATTGTACTTGTCCCCAAAGGCCTCAGTACATACAAATGATATCTCTTCCTCTTTCCAGTTAATCAGAGGAACTAGATAAGGGTGCCCTTTAATCCACCTGCTCTTTGCAACAGCAATAGAACCTTTGACCATAGCCCTGTGTAGTGATCACAATAGCCATGGTATTCATAGAGACCAGGAACATAAGCCATCAGTTTTTGCTGATGATCTGTTGGTTTTTGTTTCTGACCACTTAATCTGCATCCCTAAGGTCTTGATATTATTGAAGGATTTTGAAACTCAGTTTACATAAAATTGAACTAATCCTAATTAACTCTGCATCAAATAAATGTCTGCTTAGCTCCTTTCCGTTCGAGATTTCACCTAACAGATTTGCTTATCTTGGCATTGTTGTAACACAGATATAATGATCTTTTTAAACATAATTTTCTAACTCTGCTAGGCTGTACCAAACTTGATCTGGAATGCTGGTCTGAGCTCCCTCTATCTCTCACAGGTCGTATTAATGCAGTTAAAATTAACATCGTACCCAAAGTGTTATACCTTTTTCAATCTAGACAAATTTATTTCATTATTTATTTGGAGTGGAAGAATGCCTCAGATAGGCAAAATAGTCCGTCAGTAGCTCTATGAAGCTCATGAAATGGCCTTATCAAGTTTTCAGCATTACTACTGGTGCTGTAATGTAAGGTCACTGTCCTTTTGGCAGTCTAAGTTCACAGGCACCGGAATCCCATGTTGGTTAGCCTTTTTAGATGTCATCTGTTTCTGATGTATCTTTGCATTCGCATTTTTGCTCAGGACTCCGTTGGACTCACCCTATATCCACATTTACTGATAACCCAGTCATATGTAAATCTATTAAGATTTAGAAACAGGGTGTCTGGGTGGTGTGGCGGTCTATTCCATTGCCCACCAACACATGGATCACTGGTTTGAATCCCTGTGTTACCTCCGGCTTGGTTGGGTGTCCCTACAGACACAATTGGGCGTGTCTGCGAGTGGGAAGCCAGATATGGTTATGTGTCCTGATTGCTGCACTAGCGCTTCCTCTGGTCGGTTGGGGTGCCTGTTCAGGAGGAGGGGGGACTGGGGGGGGATAGCATGATCCTTTCACATGCTACACCCCCCTGATGAAAGTCCTCACTGTCAGGTGAAAAGAAGCAGCTAGTGACTCCACATGTATTGGAGGAAGCACGTGGTAATCTGCAGCCCTCCCCGAATCGGCAGAGGGGGTGAAGCAGCAACCGGGATGGCTCTGAAGAATGGGGTAATTGGCCAAATTCAATTGTGTCACAGCCTCTCGCCCTTGACATCAAAGCGATCACCCTTGACACCCGCTTCGCCCCGGTACACCAGCTGGTCACACCCTCTCTCCCTTGACATCAAAGCAATCAGCCTCTCGCCCTTGACATCAAAGCGATCGCCCTTGACACCTGCTGACCCCCCCCTTCACCCCGGTACACCAGCTGGCCATCAAAGCAATCGCCGCTCTCCCTTAACATCAAAGCGATCGCCATCACCCTTAAAAAGCCTCCACTGCGGACCAGTCTTCGCTGGAACGTCGCCATTCATGGACTTCTGCCTGCCTGTCTACCTGCCACAGAGCCAACTCCTGCTCTACCCCTGAGATCGGTCACTTCAATAAAGACTTGATTTCCTCCCTTACCTGGTTGTCCCGTCTGCTTTTGGGTTCTTTCCTGATACGTGACAGTACGTTCCAGCCACTATGGACCCAGCAGACCATTCCACCACAGACCTGGCCACGGTCTGCCAGGCTGTAGCCAACCAGGAATCGGTCCTCGGCCAGCACAGCCAGGTGCTACAGGGGATGGCTGACGCCCTCCGTGGGCTCAGCTCAAAGATCTCCAGAATCCAGTCCCAACTTAGTGCCTCCGCTAGCCCGGGATCCGCTCCTCCAGCTCTGCCACCCCCAGCGCCATCAACTTTGGCTAAGGAACCATGGGTTGCCCCGCCCGATAAGTATGATGGAGATTTTGGACTTTGTCGCCCTTTTTTGATGCAGTGTGAGATTGTGTTTAACCAGCAGCCCCAGTCATATTCCACGGATGGAGCCAAAGTCGCTTACATCATGGGTCTTCTCCGGGGAAGCATTCTGGATTGAGCTACTGCGGTGTGGGAAATGCAGGCCTCCACTTCCTCATCCTACGCTGAGTTCACCACTGCTTTTCGCCAGGTTTTTGATCATCCCGTGCGGGGAAAGGATGCTTCAAAAAGACTGATCTCTCTCCGCCAGGGTTCCCGCAGCGTCGCCGACTACTCAGTTGAGTTCCGTACGTTATCAGCGGAGAGCTGATGGAACAACGAGTCCCTCCAGGCCGGGTTTTCCAACTGTCTAAGCGAATCCATAAAGGACGAATTGGTTTCCTACCCCGAGCCTGGAGGACTGGAGGAATTGGTTACCCTGGCCATTCGTGTGGACAACCGTCTCCGGGAGCGGAGGAGAGAGAGGACGCGCCGCTTTCCTGGTCACTACAACTTTCCATGGGCCACACCTCCAAACTCTGGGGGCCGAGCTCGCTCGACTGAGGCTGACATCCTCCGAGAAAGCCCGAGGCGTGACTCTTCCCCAGCTTCGGAGCCGATGCAACTCGGCCGCTTCCGGCTCAACCTGGAGGAGCGTCAATGCCGCATCACCGAGAACAGCTGCTTGTATTGTGGTCAGCCTGGTCACTTTCTCGCCTTCTGCCCTCACCGTTCCGTCAAACTAGCAGGCTCACGAGGGAGGGGAAGGATCCTTGTGAGCCCAACTGTCTGCCCTCTGTCTCCTCGTCCACGTACTCAGTTGCAAGCTACCATCAGTTTTAAAGGTCAGTCCACTAACCTTTCGATTTAATTGACTCTGGAGCTGATGAAAGCTTTTTGGATGCAAGTGTTGTGAAGCAGTTAGGTCTTGCCACTGTGAGTCTGGACCAGCCTCTTGAAGCTAATGCCCTGGATGGATGTCTCCTGGCCCGGATAACCTCTAAGACCGAGCCTGTGCGCCTCCTGTTGTCAGGAAACCATCAAGAGGAGCTAAGTTTTTTTGTTATCAATTCTCCATTTGTTCCCATTATACTTGGTCATCCCTGGCTGGTTAAGCATAGTCCCCATATTGATTGGTCATCGGCCAGAATTTCAAGTTGGAGTCCCGTCTGTCATGCCATATGCCTCCAGTCTCCTCTGTCTCAGTCTGTCCCCTGTCAGGTGTCAAGCTCTGAGACCTCTGACCTGTCACTGGTGCCTCCAGAGTACCATGACCTCCAAGCCGTGTTCAACAAGCAGCAAGCTCTCTCCCTGCCTCCTCATCGCCCCTATGATTGTGCTATTGACCTGCTGCCGGGCGCTCCCCTCCTCAGCAGTCGTCTATATAGCCTCTCCAAGCCTGAGCGGGAGTCCATGGAGAGGTAAATCAAGGACTCCTTGGCGGCTGGCCTTATTTGCCCGTCATCGTCACCCCTTGGTGCGGGGTTCTTTTTTGTGGCCAAGAAGGACAATACCCTCCGGCCTTGTATTGACTATAGAGGTCTCAATAACATCACAGCCAAGAATAAGTACCCTCTTCCCCTCATGACTTCTGCTTTTGATTCTCTCCAGGGAGCCACAGTGTTCAATAAACTAGACCTCCGCAATGCTTACCACCTGATCCGGGTTCGAGACGGAGATGAATGGAAGACTGCCTTCAACACCCCCCTGGGGCATTTTGAATATCTGGTGATGCCGTTTGGTCTCACTAATGCCCCAGCTGTCTTCCAGAGTCTGGTCAATGACGTCCTACGTGACATGTTGGATCGTTTCGTTTTTGTTTACCTGGATGAAATCCTGATTTTTTCCAGAGACCTGTCAGAGCATGTCATGCACATCCGCCAAGTCCTTCAACGGCTACTGGAGAACCACCTTTTCGTAAAAGCAGAGAAGTGCGAATTCCATGCCCCTTCAGCCACCTTCCTGGGCTACATCGTGGCCGATGGGCAGGTGAGAATGGACCCCGCCAAGGTCAGAGCAGTTCTTGAGTGGCCAAGCCCGACCTGCCGTAAGCAGTTTCAGAGGTTCCTCGGTTTTGCCAACTTCTACAGACGGTTCATCCGCAATTACAGCCGCGTTGCGGCCCCACTAACCGCTCTTACCTCCACCTCCAGACAGTTCCTGTGGACCCCTGTAGCACAGGCAGCTTTCCAAGCCCTCAAGCACCGCTTCACCACAGCTCCGATCCTCATCCAGCCAGACCCAACCAAACAGTTCGTTGTAGAAGTGGACGCCTCTGAGATTGGGGTGGGGGCGGTCCTTTCTCAGCGCTCCAGTGAGGATGGCAAGACACACCCCTGTGCCTTCCTGTCTCACCGTCTCTCCCCAGCTGAAAGGAACTATGATGTGGGGAATCGTGAGCTCCTGGCAGTGAAATTGGCACTGGAGGAATGGCGACATTTTCTGGAGGGGTCTGAGCTTCCTTTTATAGTGTGGACTGACCATAAGAACCTGGAATACATCCAGTCAGCAAGGCGACTCACCGCGCGCCAAGCCAGGTGGGCGCTCTTTTTTGGTCGTTTTAATTTTTCTTTGACGTACAGACCTGGCTCCAGGAATGCCAAGCCCGATTCTCTGTCTCGTGTGCATGGGGAGGAGTTTGAGCCCAAGCTCCAACCTGACACCATCGTTCCCTCTACCTGTGTGGTTGCGGCTGTGGCTGTCACCTGGAACATTGAAAGGGAGGTCATGGCAGCACAACCGACTCAGCCTGACCCAGGTAACGGTCCCCCTGGGCGCTTGTTCGTTCCAGATGCTGTTAAATCTAGTGTGTTGCAGTGGGCTCACTCTTCCAAACTTACCTGCCACCCTGGAGTAACCCGTACCCTAGCCTTCCTCCGTAGGCGGTTCTGGTGGCCTTCCATGGCGGAGGATACTGGGTCTTTTGTTTCTGCCTGTCCTGTTTGTGCCCAGAATAAGCCCTCCACTCGGGCCAGTGCCGGCCTGCTGCACCGTCCCTGGTCGCATCTGTCCTTGGATTTCATCTCTGGTCTGCCCGCCTCCGACGGTAACACCGTTGTACTGACTGTTGTTGATCGCTTCAGTAAATTTGTTCACTTTTTGCCTTTGTCTAAACTGCTTTCGGCCCGAGAGACTGCGAATCTGCTGGTCAGGGAGGTTTTCCGGGTCCAAGGTCTTCCCCATGATAGTGTCTGACCGTGGCCCCCAGTTCACTGCTGTCTGGAAGGCTTTCTGCTCTGCCATCGGTGCCACCATCAGCCTGTCATCGGGGTTCCATCCTCAGACCAACGGCCAGGCTGAGAGGGCCAACCAGGCATTGGAGACTGTTCTCTGCTGTCTGGTGTCTGCCAACCCATCCTCTTGGTCCTCACAACTTCCCTGGGTAGAATATGCCCATAACACCTTGCCATCGTCTGCTACTGGGTTGTCCCCTTTTCAATGCCTTTACGGCTATCAGCCTCCCCTTTTTCCCTCTCAAGAGATAGACATTCCAGTTCCGTCTGTCCAGGGCCATGTCCGTCAGTGCTGTCGGACCTGGCGGCGAGCCCATGCTGCACTGCTCAGGACCTCCGGCCGTTACCAGCGCTTGGCGGATCGTCATCGCACCCCTGCTCCGGACTACTCCCCCGGTGACCAGGTATGGCTCTCTACCAAGGATCTACCCTTGAAATCGGACGCTAAAAAACTGTCCCCCAGGTATATTGGTCCCTTTCCCATTGTCAAAGTCATTAACTCCTCTGTGGTCCGTCTGAAGCTGCCCCGCACTCTCCGGGTTTACCCTTCCTTCCATGTGTCCTGCCTCAAACCTGTCTCTACCAGCCCTCTAGTTCCTCCGGCCCTCCCGCTCCCACCTCCTTGTATGATCAACGATCATCTGGCTTACACCGTTTGTCGTCTCCTGGACTCTCGTCGCCGCGGTCGCGGCCTGCAGTATCTCGTGGACTGGGAGGGATATGGCCCGGAGGAGAGGTGTTGGGTCCCTCGTCGCCTGGTCCTGGACACGAACCTCATCCGGGACTTCCACAGGATGCACCCTGATGGGTCTGGTAGGTCGCCCGGTGGTGCCCCTCAGAGGGGGGGTACTGTCACAGCCTCTCGCCCTTGACATCAAAGCGATCGCCCTTGACACCTGCTGACCCCCCCCCTTCACCCTGGTACACCAGCTGGTCACACCCTCTCTCCCTTGACATCAAAGCAATCAGCCTCTCGCCCTTGACATCAAAGCAATCGCCCTTGACACCTGCTGACCCCTTCACCCCGGTACACCAGCTGGCCATCAAAGCAATCGCTTCTCTCCCTTGACATCAAAGCAATCGCCATTACCCTTAAAAAGCCTCCACTGCAGACCAGTCTTTGCTGGAACGTCACCATTCATGGACTTCTGCCTGCCTGTCTACCTGCCACAGAGCCAACTCCTGCTCTACCCCTGAGATCAGTCACTTCAATAAAGACTTGATTTCCTCCCTTACCTGGTTGTCCCGTCTGCTTTTGGGTTCTTTCCTGATACGTGACAAATTGAGGAGAAAAAGGAAGGGAGAAAAGATTTAGAGACAATTTAGACAGGCTTTCAAATTTAAAGATCTCCCTATTGGTACCACTATTATAAAAAAAATCTGTCTTTTGTCCCGTCTAATTCTGATGGAGCCTTTGAGGTTTGGAGACTCAGTGGAGTATTCACTTTGGATGACCTATTTATTGATGATGCTTTTGTGTCTTTCGATGATTTGTCTGAGAAGTTTAATTTACCTTGTTGTCACTTTTTTAGATATTTGCAGATTCATGATTTTACTGGAGTTAAATTTAATCATTTTCGGCTTCTGCCCCCAAAGACCAAATTGGACCACATTCTTTAAATTAATCCTGCTGAAAAATGGTATATCAGTACATTTTACTTTGCAGTTAATTCTTTTGGCCAAGTACCACTGGAACCCATAAAAAACCGATGGGAGAGTGATATGGAGATGTCCGTTCCAGAGGAAACTTGGGCTCTAGTAATTAAGAGGATACACTCCTCTATATACACAAGACATGACGTAATCCAGTTCAAATTTGTGTACCGCCTTCATTGGTGTAAAGAGAAATTGGCTAAAATTATCCTAGATTTAGACCCAACATGTGACAGGCTGTGTTGTAGTCGAGTCACTAAACCTTGTATCCGAGTCAAGTCTCGAGTCCCCAGTGTTCGAGTCCAAGTCTGAGTCCCCAAAGAATAGTCTGAGTCGAGTCCGAGTCAAGTCCCCATTACCTGAGTCCGAGTCCCAAGTCATCAAGGTTGAGTCTGAGTCGAGTTCCAAGATGTGCTCCAGTGCTCCACTCTGGCACTGTAAAAAAGTTGACATACAAATAAAAAAGGTCTACATTAAACAAAAATGACACAGCTGTCACCGTTTCAAAGAGAGTTTATTTACTTTGTGACACAATAGCCAAACAAATGCACTCGCAAGCATGTGCACACACACCAGTGTTGTAGTGAAGTCACTAAACCTTGAGTCCGAGTCGAGTGTCAAGTCCCCGGTGTTCGAGTCCAAGTCCGAATCATCAGTGCTCAAGTCGAAGTCAAGTCACGAGTCCTGAAAATCAGGACTTGAGTCAGACTCAAGTCTGAGTCCTGGACTCGAGTACTACAACACTGGTGACAGGTGCAAACAAGCTACTGCCAGTCTCTTACATATGTTCTGGTATTGCCCAAAACTAAATCAGTTCTGGTGTTCCATCTTTGAGGTCTTGGCTGCTGTTTTACATTTCCCACTTGAACCTTCTCCTCTGAGTGTCATCTTTGGGGTAATTTCAGGTGGGGCATATTTAAATGCTACTCAGGCAAACCTGTTGGTCTACTCCACTCTATTAGCTAGGAGATTGATGCTGTTCAAATGGAAGGAGAGCCTTCCCCTCCTACTTTCACATGTTTAATTGCAGAGGTTATGCAGTCATTGGAATTAGTAATGATCAGATATACCATGAGAGTATCTATATCCAAATTCCACTTGCCATGGAAGCCCCTTTTAGACTTTGTGGAGGAGCTAGATGCTCCGTTGTTGGCTGGGGTTGATGGGGTTAAATCTAAGTCTCAACCTTCTCTCTTCTATTCTCCTTTTCTCTTTTGCTTGTTTATTTACTGACATTTTTTAGTTATTTTTTTCCTTTTCTTTTGTTAATTTAATTAATGGTTGTTACTTGTTTACTTTGTTGGTTTTTGTTATGGTTTAATTAAATTCATGTTGGTTCGGTGGCATGCCAGGCGGGGTGGGAGTGTGGTGGGGGATTTTATATGGGTCTGTGGGGAGGCTGGGTGGGCAATGGAGGGTGTTGTAGTTGTGGGTTCATTGTTTAATTGGTTTGTGTTTGAAAATTGAAACTAAACCTTGTTTAAAAAAAAGTAATAGTAACACTCAACAACTGTGATTTCACAAAGTGTGGCAGCCACAGATCTTGGTGTTACATTTGATCCCAGCCTTTTCTCTAACAAAAACTGCCTGTGCTAGCATGCCTGTACTAGCATGTCTGCCACATGCTAGTACTAAAAGTCATCAGATGATTCAAAATGGTGCAGCTAGAATCCTAACTAAAACTAGGAAGTTTGACCATTATACCAATTCTTGTCTCCCTTCATTGGCTTCCTATCCATGTTAGATCAGACTTCAGTGTGCTTCTGCTGACTTACAAAATCCTAAATGGTCTTGCCCCATTATACTTGTCTGATCTGCTTAAACCGTTTTTTTCCCCATCTCGAGCTCTCCGTTCTCAAAATACAGGGTTCCTATGTGTACCCAAAGTTAAAAAGAAGTCAGCTGGTGGCAGGGCCTTTTCCTATCAGGTCCCGGTCTTGTGGAATAAACTGCCTGCTGCCGTCAGACAGTTTGAGTCCTTTAGAGTCTGTTGAGTCCTTTAAATCCAAACTTAACACTCATCTTTTTGCCTTAACCTACAATTAGTTGCCTTTGAATTGAATCCTTCATGACCTGTACTGCATGGTGGGTCAGTTTCTGTCTCAGTGAATTTACCAAGCACTGTTCTGCCAATGAGATTATAGATTATTGACAGTTGCAAACTGTTCTCTTCTCTCACATTTTTTATCTCTCTCTGAATGATGTCTTCTCCTTTCTCTTTTTCTGTGTATGTGAATGGTGTGATGTGAGTCTCCCCTGTGTGCACATTTAGTCCGTCTTCCTCCCAGGTCTACATGGTGATGGTGGTCACATGGCTCAGGGCCTAGGCTGTTCTGGTGGCATCTGGACACACTGCTTGGCATCTTCCTCATCATATTCTTCATGTATCGTATAATTCCATTGTAATTGTGTTATCCTCTTTCAGTATTGTATTCTGTAAATTGTGTTTTATTCTGTACACACAACATCCATTACACATCTGTCCATCTTGGGAGAGATCCATCCTCTGTTGCTCTCCCTGAGGAGTCTTCCTATTTTTTCTCCCTGTTAAAGGTTTTTTTTAGGGAGTTGTTCCTTATCCGATGTGAGGGTCTTAGGACAGGATGCTATATTGCTGTAAAAGCCCCCTGAGGCACATTTGTAATTTGTGATATCAGGCTATACATTAAAATTGACTTGACTTGACTTGGCTCTCTGCCTTCATATGTGTTTAGTGTAATACATCAAGTAATCGCCACTTTTTTTCAGAAGTTTCCATAATCTATTTAAAATCTACTTTACAGTATCTGACAGAATGCACTGACTTGATAGAATAGTTCTGGTGGGAGATTTAAAAGGATGCATGAAGGTAGATAAAGATTTTAGTGCGAAGACAAAGCTATTTTTGTAATCAGATTATAGTAATCCAGTTACATCCCCCAGCCTTGGATCTAAATAATCCAGACGTGACACATTTGGATATTCTTTAAATATTTAACTATCACATCCAGGTGTTTATTTTTCCTTTCAATTCCCATTTCACACCTACATTGAAATGGATTGAGACTAATTTCCCAGATAGATTTACTGAAATTACTCTTTGTCAGCAGAGCAAGCTTGGAAGTAGTCACCAAAGGAAAAGCACGACTTTACTGAATGGTCCCCTCTGCAATGTCATGTACTGTACCATGTGTTAGAGACAATGTCAATATGTACCACAATGGTGTACATCGTGTAAGATGTCATTTTGTCTTTGCAACTATGCGACCAAGACGAACCCATGTACATTTATTGTACTTGGCAGATGAATTGATTTTGATTCTGAGGTGAACATCTCCCACCTTTCAGGCCAATCCTCTGATCATATCCATTACCTTCTATATTTATTATCCTCCCTCTCGTCTTTGGGTGAGTTTGAGTTTTATGTTTTAATAAGTCACCCTTGATGTGATAACAGATGGCACTTGATTTTGCCATGGCTTCATAGCAAAAAGTGCCAGGGGTTGTGATGTGTTTGATTTTATTAGAGATGAGATTTAGCACATACATGCTACATTACTGCAACAGAACTCCCATTTCTCATCTGCAGGAGAAAATGAAACTGTGATGAAATGTAATATAGTCCCCCTCAGGCAGAACTGGAGGGACTGGGAATTGCACCACAATAAATCTAATGGATATTACTACACTCAGTTCTCCCTTGCTCTTTCCCCCTCTTCTCCCTGTCTTTCTCTTTTTATCTCTCTCTCTCTCTCTCTCCCTTTCATTCTCTCTTGTAGTGCAGGCAGGTGTGCGCGCGCGCACACACACACACACACACACACACACACACACATTGTGTCTGGCAGATGCAAATTCACATTTGCCAGAAGAATCCTACCCTGCTTCAATCAATTTCACTCATATTTGCCATTGGATTCATTTTAGATTGTCCAAATTGATTTCAATTACCACGTCAGAACTTAAAAGCTAATAAAGGAGATGTTTTGCTCTGCCCCTTGACAGATTTTTGAAACATGGCAATTTGGAAAAGAGAGATTTATATGGAGACCTCCTTATCCAGACGTCATATATAGAAAATTATCATGGATGCATATTAGTACAAAATACCCTGTACCATTTTAGTTGCAGCAGAAAAGCAGATGATTGTTTGTATAATTAATCCGGTATCGCACTTTTTCGTGCTCATAGTCACGAAGATTAGTCTATTGTATCGTGTCCCGGGGCACGATTGTCTGACTGTTTTTGTGTTACATAGAATGAAATTTAAACCCATGTATTTTAAATAGGAGCATTTCTTTGACTTTTTTTTTCGTGCTGGAATGAATGAAATTTAAACCAATGCATTTCAATTGGGAGATTTTCTTCAACTTTTAAAGGGGGTGCAAACTGGTCACCAGAATAAAATGTTGGCATTTTACGTTTCCGTAAACCACAGATACATTAAAAAATGTTGACGTTTCTGGACTAAAAATACGTTTTACATCAACATTTCTGCTCATAGCCAATGTTGGTAAAGCCTGCATCCACATTATATGACTGTCAAGTTTCTGTCTGTGAAAAGAAAAAAAGAAAAGGACAGATTTGTCATTAAAATGCATTTCGATAACATTTCTAGCAAGAAATGTGCATTTTATTTTCATAATCTTCGTTCAGTGAATGTATATGATCCTTTGTTTGTTAGTAATTACGAATATTCTTTCAGGTCTCACCAGAAAATTTTGGAATGCAACGTTTCAGACATTAAATACAACCCCAAAATGCATTTCTATAATATTAGAATATCCTAAATAAGTCAAACTTGTATGCTTTTTCCAGATCTTCTTTCGGCTGCTCACATTAGGTTTTGCCACAGCGGATCATCCTTTTCCATCCGGTCTTCTGCGTCTACTTCTGTCACACCAGCCACCTGCATGTCCTCCCTCACCACATCCATAAACCTCCTCTTTGGTCTTCCTCTTTTCCTCTTGCCTGACAGCTCCATATTCAACATCCTTCTCCCATTATACCCAGCATCTCTCCTCCACACATGTCCAAGCCATCTCAATCTTGCCTCACTTGCTTTGTCTCCAAACCGCCAACCTGAGCGGTCCCTCTAATATACTCATTCCTAATCCCATCCTTCGTCACTGCCAACAAAAGTCTTAGCATCTTCAACTCTGCCACCTCCAGCGCCACCTCCTGTCTTTTTGTCAGTGCCACTGTCTCCATATTATATCACATAACTTAACTTGTCTCACTACCATCTTGTAAACCTTCCCTTTAACTCTTGCTGGTACCCTTCTGTCACAAATCACTCCTGATACTCTTCTCCACCAACTCCACCCTGGCTGCACTCTCTTCTGCACCTCTCTTCCACACTCCCTATTACTTTGAACAGTTGACCCCAAGTATTTAAACTCATCCACCTTCATCACCTCTACTCCTTGTATCCTCACCATTCCGCTGCCCTCCCTCTCATTCACGCATAGTTATTCCATCTTGCTTCTACTGGCTTTCATTCCTCTTCTCTCCAATGCATACCTCCACCTCTCCAGGCTCTCCTCAGCCTGCACCCTACTCTCTCTACAGATCGCAATGTTATCCATGAACATCGTAGTCCACCAAGACACCTGCCTGATCTCCTTCCACCAACCTGTCCATCACCATTGCAAACAAGAAAGGGCTCAGATCCGATCCTTGATGTAATCCCACTTCCACCTTCAACCCATCTGTCATTCCAACCGCACACCTCACCACTGTCACACTTCCCTCATACATATCCTGCACCACTCCTACATATTTCTCTGAAACTCCCGACTTCCTCATACAATACCACACCTCCTCTCTCGGCACCCTGTCATGTGCTTTCTCTAAATCCACAAAGACACAATGTAACTCCTTCTGGCCTTCTCTATATTTAGTGTCCAACCTCTCATGTGACTCACCATATGTCTTTTCCTTTGCCTTCACCACCTCTCTGTTTGCCTTATGCCACATCTCCTTGTACTCCTGTCTGCTTTCTTCATCTCTTTGACTATCCCACTTCTACATCAACTTTTACCTCTGTATACTTTGTTGTACTTTCTCATTACACCACCAAGTCTCCTTTTCTTCCTTCCTCTATCCAGATGACATACCAAGTACCTTTCTAGCTGTCTCCCTCACTATATCTGAAATAGTTGCACAGTCATCCGGCAACTCTTCACTACCACCCAGTGCCTGTCTTAACTACTTCCTGAACTGCGCACAACAGTCTTCCTTCTTCAACTTCTACTATTTGATCCCTGTCTTTGATTTCACTTGCTTCCTTTTCTTGATCTCCAAAGTCATCCTTCAGACCACCGTCTGATGCTACCTAGCTAAGTTCTCCCTTGTCACTACCTTGTAGTCTCCAATCTCTTTCAGATTGCACCTCCTGCATAAGATATAGTCCACCTTCCTCCACTCTTTTATGTCACCCTGTTCCTTCCTCTTCTTGAAATACGTATCCGCCACAGCCATTTCCATTCTTTTCGCAAAATCCACCAGCACCTGTCCTTCCACATTCTTCTCCTTGACGCCATACTTACCCATCACATCCTCATCACCTCTGTTACCTTTACCAACATGCCCTTTAAAGTCCTCTCCAGTCACCACTCTGTCCTCCTTGGGTACACTCTGCACCACTTCGTCCAACTCACTCCAGAATTATTCTTTCTCTTCCATCTCACATCCAACTTGAGGGGCATATGCGCTTATAACATTCATCATCACACCCTGGAATTCTAGCTTCGTACTCATCATTCTGTCTGACAATCTCTTCACCTCCAGCACACTCTTGACATACTTTTCCTTCAGAATTACCCCTACCCCATTTCTCCTCCCATTCTTACCATGGTGGAAGAGTTTGAACCCTCCTTTGATACTCTTGGCCTTACTCCCCTTCCACATGGTCTCTTGCACACACATTATATCAACCTTTCTTCTCTCCATCATATCAGCCAGCTCTCTTGCTTTACCAGTCATAGTGGCAACATTCAAAGTTCCAACTCTCACTTCCACACTTCTACCCTTCCTCCTCTCCGACTGCCTTTGGACATGCTTTCCCCCTGTCCTTTTCCTTTGCCAAACAGTAGCATAATTTCCACCGGTACTCTGCTGGACAACATCACTGGTGGTAGTCAAGCCTGGACTGATCTGGTATGGAAATCTGATTTATGATCTGAATATTTGATTTGGCAAAGGTTTTATGCTGGATGCCCTCCCTGACACAACCCTTCCCATTTATCCGGGCTTGGGACCAGCACTAAGAATGCACTGCCTTGTACATCCCCAGTGGCTGAGTTGTATGCTTTTTTTTAAAAAAAAGTAAACCACCTAAATGTAGTGTAATTTATGTTTTGGCTACAGTAAATATTTGATATATTCCATAGATATATCTTTTTAAGACCCTATTTACAACCCTATTTGCAAACCAGAACTACAACTATGGTGCTGATTTTATCAAGCTGCATGGTGCCGCTCAAAGGAAGTGTAGTTTTTAATGATATTATCGTATTTCCTAGAACTGGAAGTTCTGAATATTGAATTGAGAGGTCAGTGAGGGGTTTAAGGGGATGAAAAACACATTTGTGTCATCATATTTTAAACATCTAATCGTTAAATGGGTGAAAATGAACGTTGACCATATTTGACAGCGCCTGCACTTGGTGACATATGAGTATAGCCTATAGCTGAAGTAAAGAGCTCGCTATAGCAGTTGATCCCATGTCTGCAGCTCCTTCTGTTGCTGAATGACAAGCCTTCCAACATGCTCTGAGTTTAACGTTCAGAGGTCAATATTTCAAAGCAGGAACCATTTACATTCTTAAGACTGACATAATGTTACTCTACATGTTGAGACTTTTCCAACGATGTATTTGTTTAGTCATACGACAGTCTTAATTTTAACATTTCATGGACGCAGCCTAAGTCCAGGGATACCCTTGCCATTGGGAGGCCCAACAAATGAAATGAAAGGTCTTTAGTTTTTCTGTCTGTTTTTGTGGAAATAGTGATAAACATAATTTAAGGTTATCATATTTGACTAATTTACAACCAAACTAGTAATTTTGGCCTACTTTGTAGCTTATTTTCCTGATGAAATGCAACAGTTTTCTTTTCAGACCTAACCCTATTCCAAACAATTCAGGCCCCATACATTTAGTAATGCCCTGGATGGTCAGCAGGATTGCAATAAGTAAAGGCGACTAAAAAAAAAAAAACATCCAGGATATTACTACAGGTATAGCACCATAGTTGCAGTTCTTCTGGTTTGCAAACTGCGGTTGTAAATAAGGTTGTAAAAAGATATATCTAAAGAATATATCAATATTTACCAAAACAATTTGCTCAGCATTTAGGTAGTTTATTTTTAAAAAAGCATGCAAATGATGATTTAGTTAGGATATTTTGGCAAGTATGGTAGAAACATGTTTTGGGGTTGTATTCAATGTCGGAAACATTGCATTCCAACAATTTTCTGACGAGACCTGAAATAATCTTCATAATAACTAACAAACTAAAGATCATATACATTCACTGAATGAAGATTATGAAAATAAAATGCACATTTCTTGCTAGAAATGATATCAAAATGCATTTATTGCTGAAACTATCTTAAAAAATTGCATTCTCCACTGAAAATAAATAATGTAAGCCATTTTTTCTCGCAGACAGAAACTCGACAGTCACGTGATGTGGATGCAGGCTCCACCAACATTGGCTATAAGTAGAAATGTTGATGTGAAATGTATTTTTGGTTCAAAACGTCGAGATTTTCATGTATCCATTGTTTGCAGAAACCTAAAATGCTAACATTTTATTCTGGTGACAAGTCTGCCCCTCTTCTAAGGTCAAAGAAAATCTCCCAATTGAAATGCATTGGTTTAAATGTAGTTCAGCCCAGCATGAAAAAAGTCTGAGAAATGCTCCCATTTAAAATGCATGGGTTTAAATTTCGTTTTGTGTAACATGAAAAAAGTTGGACAATCGTGCTCCGGGACACAATTCAGTCGATTCATTTTCATGACTGTGAGCATGAAAAAAGCATGATACCAGGTTGGTATAATCCACAACTTGCCAGAAATGGCACACGGTTAACAGCATATTTTTACTTTTCTCCCTTTGTTTTTTTTGTTTTTTTTTACTGATCTGTTAACTGCCAAATCAGGGACTGCAGTGAAGTGTTAAAAGAGAGGCTTTGTTTGCACAGCTAATTATATGACTGATATATATATATATATATATATATATATATATATATATATATATATATATATATATATGTATGTATGTATGTATGTATGTGTGTGTGTGTGTGTGTGTGTGTGTGTGTGTGTGTGTGTGCCCAGCGTGCTCAGCACGGTAGCGCAGTGGTTAGCACGGTAACCTCATAGCAAAAAGGTCCTGGGTTTATGGGGTTCTGTTTGAAAAGGAACATTTTCTTTTGTAAACTTGAATAGGAACATTTTCGTTCAGTGAAAATGTTCCTATTCAAGTTTACAAACGGCACCCCATATCGGGGTTGTCCAACCTTGGGGGTCATCCCGGGTCATCCTCCGTGTGGAGTTTGCATGTTCTCCCCGTGTCCGCGTGGGTTTCCTCCGGGTGCTTCGGTTTCCTCCCACAGTCCAAAGACATGTAGGTCAGGTGAATCGGCCGTACTAAAAAAAAAAAAAAAAGGCCCTAGGAGTGAATGTTTGGTTCTCGGATGTATTCTTTTTGCATTCTATTTTTTTTTTAAGACAAAGTACTTTTTTTTATTTGTGTTCCATCTTAAACATTACTTATACTAATATATCAAAGATTTATATCATTAAAACTGTGTCCACGTTAGGAAAAATAAGGGTCAAATACAAAGTACTTTAGTGTTATTACATTTGAGGAGGAGGTCGCCCAATCTCGTGTCCCTGCCTCTGGACACATACCTCTCGCAGGCTAAGTGCAAACGCAGAAAAACAAAAATATCAAAAAGAGCAGAGATATCAATTGGTGTCTGACTTAGGAACATTTCATGTGCGGTGGTTTTGTTTGGGTAGTGGCCATTTAATGCACTCAGCATGTCATTTGTGCCCTTTTATCCTCACTTGTTCGACATGGAGCATTAACCCATCCTCCAAGCACTACTGTTGGGCAAAGCTGCGAGTGCTACATGGGGGTTAATAGACTCTGGACACAAGCTCACATTTGCTGAGATATGATAGAAAAATTATTTTGTCTTTGAAAGTCAAATTTAGATAAGATAAGCTGCTGACCATATACATGTCCCCTCTTTGGTATATGTGGGGTGCAGATAAAATGGCACGAAGCACATGATCAACATCACTTCAGCATACAATGGGTTCATACTCGTGTTATACGACTTCTCTATGTGAGGTTATTGGAGTTGAGTTGCACATTTTCAAGGTGATACATAACTGTCTGTTATTGCTGTGCGCTGTCCATTTGCACTTTGTGTGAAGTCATGTTGTCCTAGTACCGCGTGTCAGTATGAAAAATGTGTTATTATATGAGTTACCCATAAATCTCCTCACTAATGCAGCCAAGCCAAATTCTTTGACATTTATAATTACATTACTCTGCAATCAAAGGAATTCTGGTTGACACCTTTCTCGGGTCATAAATTGTGGCTGTTGTCACATTTATAGGATGCACTTAGGTAGATAAAGGTCAGATAGGCTTTAACTTAACAATGACCTTGGATCTGAATTCTTTAAATATTAATATTTTGCTGTGATCAACCTTCCAAGCGTTATTTGTGTTATCGTTGCTGATCTGTTGGGTTTTAAGCAGGTTGAATTTCAGCTCTCTTTTGTTCCTCGTATCATGCTTCAGAGTGTTAGTTTGTGTCGTGATTTATCGGAAACTTGTAGGGACAAAGTAAGAGTACCGAGAGGGGTGATGTATGTTTTTTTTTTAAACTTCTCCTATGAATTTAAAGATCCCAGAAGGTAGGCTCTGTGTTGTCACAACAGATGGTGCAACACCTACACTGCAGAAGTCAATTGTTCCTTTGTTCTCTGGGGTGTTTGTATCTTGCTCGCCCAGCCTCACCAGCTCTCCACGGCCATGTGTAGATAAAGCTCAAGTGATTCAGGTTCAATCGTGAACCAAGTCAAATTCACACAGAGGTCTGCAATATGTACATAGGATTCTCAGAGACTTCCATTCTTTTTTTTTTCTTCCTTCCCCCTTTTTATCCCCAATTTTATCTGGCCAGCCGGCATGGTGGTGCAGTGGTTAGTGCGATCACCCCACAGCAAGAAGGGCCTGGGTTCGAGCCCTGGGGTAGTCCAACCTTGGGGGTTTTCCCGGGTCGTCCTCTGTGTGGAGTTTGCATGTTCTCCCCGTGTCTGTGTGGGTTTCCTCCGGGGGCTCCGGTTTCCTCTCACAGTCCAAAGACATGTAGGTCAGGTGAATCGGCTGTACTACATTGGCCCTAGGTGTGTGTGTGTGTGTGTGTGTGTGTGTGTGTGTGTGTGTGTGTGTGTGTGTGTGTGTGTGTGTGTTGGCCCTGTGATGGACTGGCGGCCTGTCCAGGGTGTCTCCCCGCCTGCTGCCCAATGACTGCTGGGATAGGCTCCAGCATCCCCATGACCCTGAGAGCAGGATAAGCAGTTTGGATAATGGATGGATGGATGTATTCGGCCAACTACCCCACTCTTCCGTGCTGTCCCAGTCGCTGCTCCATCCCCCCTGCCGAGCCCGAGAGGGCTGCAGCCTACCACATGCTTCCTCCGGTACATGTGGAGACGCCAGCCTCTTCTTTTCACCTGACAGTGAGGAATTTTGCCAGGGGGACGTAGCGCATGGGAGGATCACGCTATTCCCCCCCAGTTCCCCCACTCCCCCTTTAACAGGCGCCATGACCAACCAGAGGAGGTGCTAGTGCAGCGATTAGGACACATACCCACATCCGGCTTCCTATCCGCAGACACGGTCAGTTGTGTTAATAGGGATACCCGACCAAGCCGGAGGTAACACGGGGATTCGAACCGCCGATCCCCGTGTTGGTAGGCAACAGAATAGACTGCTACGTTACCCGGACACCTTCCATTCTAATGTATAATGCTGACTTTTTGAGTTAAGCTCAAAGTGAAGTAGATCCTTATGGTTTTGTACTGCAGTCTGTGTTATACACAGTTTTTGTGCATACATTAACTTTCAAGGTTTGACTTTTTGGTAGTGCTGCTTTCTGGCACCGCTGTATCTAATGCAAATACACAATACAATACAGCTGATCAGCAAACCTGCGAGGTGATATGCCCAGCCTCAGCGAAGGCTTTGTGATTAGATCCTGTGATGTGCAGAATGACCGCGCTCATGAGGACAGAGTTTGACTTGACTGCTTATTGTAAAAGAAGGAGTTGGCAGACCAATAAATAAATAGAGCAAGTGTGCAACACAAGTAAATGGATACCATCCCAGTTATGGCATCATCCACAAAAGTGGAGCTGAATCACCAAACGATAATTAGAGTGAGTAAGGAGATCAACTTCTGCCTGTCTTTGGACATGTTCTGGAAAAAGTAAAAGCAAAATGGGGCTCATAATGAGACTGTATGCTGAGGGTAAATAGTGTGTTTCTCTCTGAGAAGCAGTTAATGGCTGAGTGCAAGACAGCTCTGCAGAACCTTGTTGTAAAATACATCTCCCTATTTCCAATTTTCCATCTCTCTGCATGAGCACAAAAGCAACAGCGTGGTCTTGTTTACCGTCAGGTACGTGTTGTCACGGCAACAGTGTTTGACGAGCCTTGTCAAACCTTGTCAAAAACAAGTGTTCGATACCCCCCTCAGTGTGCAAGGCTCTAAAGCTTTGGTTGCAGAGCATTATGATCAATAGTTCGTATTATAATGAGACCGGGGGAAAATGCTTGGACTAACAAAACCTAAAAAAAAATCTATAGGCGTCAACAAAGCTTCTTGTCTCATGGTTCTGTCATATGGCTCCCTCCTCCTTAAACGACTTCATCTCATGGATGTATTTCCTTTGGTGAAATATTTTCTCAGCACTGACTGAGATGTAACTTACTCTACTTATATATATTTAAACACAGACTGTATGTGAAATGTAAAAATGTGGCTTAAGATAGGGATTATGGATTCTTCTGTACTCCAGTGCAAAAGACTAACTATTCAAGTCAGACTGTTTGCTGGAGGTCCTGTGGAATCGCATTGGCAAACCACTTTCCCATCTTCTGGAGTTGTCCCTCTGTGGCTCCATTTTGGAGAAATGTCCACGGAGTCCTGGAGGCAGCTTTTAAGATGAAGATGAATTTTAATTTTAAAACCATGTACCTTGGTGATCTGGAAGAGCTCCACTGTGCAAAGAGTGATAGTACTTGTTAAGGGTGTTGTTAGTGGCTTGCAAAAAGGCCTTGACCAGAAAATGGCTTGGGAAAGACACACCAACCATAAATGAGTGGACTGACTTAGTGTATAAGGTGTTCACAATGGAGAGAATTACATTTAAACTAAGAACTCAAATTGTCATCTTTGATGAGAACTGGTCAAAATGGCTTACCTATGTGTAAACTATAAGACCTGATATATGTTCATACAGGTTTGTGCATATATATATATATATATATATATATATATATATATATATATATATATATATATATATATATATACACTCACCGGCCACTTTATTAGGCACACCTGTCCAACTGCTCGTTAACGCAAATTTCTAATCAGCCAATCACATGGCAGCAACTCAATGCATTTAGGCATGTAGACATGGTCAAGACGATCTGCTGCAGTTCAAACCGAGCATCAGAATGGGGAAGAAAGGTGATTTAAGTGACTTTGAACGTGGCATGGTTGTTGGTGCCAGACGGGCTGGTCTGAGTATTTCAGAAACTGCTGATCTACTGGGATTTTCACGCACAACCATCTCTAGGGTTTACAGAGAATGGTCCGAAAAAGAGAAAATATCCAGTGAGCGGCAGGTCTGTGGGCGAAAATGCCTTGTTGATGCCAGAGGTCAGAGGAGAATGGCCAGACTGGTTCGAGCTGATAGAAAGGCAACAGTAACTCAAATAACCACTCATTACAACCGAGGTATGCAGAAGAGCATCTCTGAACGCACAACACGTCGAACCTTGAGGCAGATGGGCTACAGCAGCAGAAGACCACACCGGGTGCCACTCCTGTCAGCTAAGAACAGGAAACTGAGGCTACAATTCGCACAGGCTCACCAAAATTGGACAATAGAAGATTGGAAAAACGTTGCCTGGTCTGATGAGTCTCGATTTCTGCTGCGACATTCGGATGGTAGGGTCAGAATTTGGCGTCAACAACATGAAAGCATGGATCCATCCTGCCTTGTATCAACGGTTCAGGCTGGTGGTGGTGGTGGTGTGGGGGATATTTTCTTGGCACACTTTGGGCCCCTTAGTACCAATTGAGCATCGTGTCAACGCCACAGCCTACCTGAGTATTGTTGCTGACCATGTTCATCCCTTTATGACCACAGTGTTCCCATCTTCTGATGGCTACTTCCAGCAGGATAACGCGCCATGTCATAAAGCTCGAATCATCTCAGACTGGTTTCTTGAACATGGCAATGAGTTCACTGTACTCAAATGGCCTCCACAGTCGCCAGATCTCAATCCAATAGAGCACCTTTGGGATGTGGTGGACCGGGAGATTCGCATCATGGATGTGCAGCCGACAAATCTGCAGCAACTGCGTGTTGCTATCATGTCAATATGCACCAAACTCTCTGAGGAATGTTTCCAGTACCTTGTTGAATCTATGCCACGAAGGATTAAGGCAGTTCTGAAGGCAAAAGGGGGTCCAACCCGGTACTAGCAAGGTGTACCTAATAAAGTGGCCAGTGAGTGTATATATGTATATATGTGTGTGTGTGTGTGTGGAAATGTGTGTGTTTGTGTGTGTGTGTGTGTGTGCATATGTATTGATCTGTACATGTATGTGTCGATTTGTTGTTAATTTAAGAGATGGATCCTCCTCTTTTGTTTTTTTTTCCCCTGATTTTGCTTTTGTTTGTTTTGTGTGTGTGTGTGTTTTGTGTCCAGTTGGCGCATGCATCTTTAAAATAAAACCTAATACAAAGTAAATGACCAAAAAAAATAAAATATATATATATATAGGGATTTTACATTCTAGTCATTATAGAATGTAAAATATTCACCTTAAACCAATGGGTCTGTGGATATGGAGGAGTGATTAATGAGTCTATTCTATTCTATTCTATCTCAGGCTCAAGCACATCCTTCATGAATAGTCATTTACTGCAAAATACACAAACACACACAAAATGACATAAAACAGTGAGAGTTGCGGGTATATAGCATAGCTACTAGCATAGCTGCCATGCTGCTCCCTATTTAAGCCTGCAGCACAACGACTGGTTTGTATGGACATTAGCTGTCACTGTGCTACGTCCCTGAAGCTACACAGTTTTGCATTACCTGCTGCTCACTGATAAGTACCCTGTGTAGTCACAATCTGTTCTGCTCTGCCTCCTCCTCATCGCACTATAACTTTGGGGTACAAACACCCATCTATCAGTGACTGTAAATTACAGTAGCAGTACTCTGTGCCTTAATACTAGTGCGATTTTGTGTTATGTTGCGCAAAGCGATTCTGTGTTTTTTAAGTGTGAGTACTGTTTGATGGGGAAGGGGTGGATGTGGATGGTGGGGTGACGAGTTGAGGCAGGTCGTGTGTGTGTGTGTGTATGTGTGTGTGTGTGTAAGACATCTCTCCAATTTCAACTAATTTGCTCTATCAAACTATTGCAACTATGTTAAACAGCGTGTGTCAGCCCATTGCTGTAATTTTTTCCGTATGATCTAAGATTGCTTTGCCAGTTCTTTCAGCACATTTTATTTCACATAATCACTGAAATCATTCAACTATCGATCTGTCTGATGAATGTGCATTATAGGAAGAATAAATTGAGAAACTGCCCAATAAATTATCTTTCCAGCAGTTAACTTTAAAGGCATTTTCAATCAAAGTCTAATGTCTTTTGTGGCATGATGAGGCAGTGTCTGGAGGGCAATTTAAATCAATATTGGATGAGAAAAGCTAAATTTAAAGCCTTAATTTGCTGAATATCCAATGTCCACCAATTTTATAATAAAGTATAATAAATGTAACATTACACACACACACATGCATGCACACACACACACACACACACACACACACACACACACACACACACACACACACACACGCACGCACGCACGCACGCACACACACAGCAGCAGCAGCAGGTAAAATTAATTTCATTGGGGGTGTCCGGGTGGCATGGCGGTCTATTCCGTTGCCTACCAATACAGGGATCACCGGTTCGAATACCAGTGTTACCTCCGGCTTGGTCGGGCGTCCCTATAGACGCAATTGGCCGTGTCTGTGGGTGGGAAGCCGGATGTGGGTATGTGTCCTGGTTGCTGCACTAGCGCCTCCTCTGGTCAGTCGGTGCGCCTGTTCGGAGGGTGAAACTCCTCACTGTCAGGTGAAAAGAAGCGGCTGGCGACTCCACTTGTATCGGAGGAAGCATGTGGTAGTCTGCAGCCCTTCCCGGATCGGCAGAGGGGGTGGAGCAGAGATCGGGATGCCTCGGAAGAGTGGGGTAATTGGCCAGATACAATTGGGGAGAAAAAGGTGGGGGGGGGGGAATTCCACCTCCAAAAAATAAATAATAATAGTAATTTCATTGATAGGTGACCGATATATTGGAGAAACTAGTTCGACTCATGCATAGTGCTGTACAAAGATGTAAGCAAACACACCTACATTTGCACACATGCATCAGCATACATTTGAAATGCATACATATAAACACAAAAAATATATTTACATAACATAAACACTTCACAAATACACACAAATGAACACATGTACATAGGAACAACAGACGAACCATTGGTTTTACTGTGGATATCAAGGATTTCTTCTGAGTAATTCCTTACTGCTCATTATGTTTCTCATTTACTACATGATGGCTTGACATCACTTGCAGCTTTGGTTTTAGGTGCTCACAAGCAGGCGGTCCCATCTGCAATTCATACTAGAGTGTGGCCCCAAACATGTCACTCTTGCTAACTGCTAATTAGACTAAAAGAGTGCATTTGACTTCTGGTTACTCATGGTAGCTTACCACCAAACGTGAGGAGCCCAATATCCGAAAGATCTTGTTACACTCAAATGCGTGTCACTGTCATTCTTGTGAATGAAAATGCCACTAGCTTGACTTGTTGCAGTATTTTTATTTTTTTTTTCAAACACAAGACTCATGTAAATCTTGGAAATTATGATGAAACACGGAACAATTCCCCTATCTAGTCAAACATCCCCAGTGTTGTATGAGGGGAAACAGCATCATAGCCTCCAGCACTCTAAGACCTTGGGGCTAGGACTGGCAAATTAATTAAGGGTTGCTAGTTCTATCCCCAGTCAGGTTAGATTAGAGTCCCTGTGAGCTATATCAAGGGATTTATTCATGCCATAACAAACTCGAGACAGTTTGCCATGACCTAAAACTACTGTAGTGCATTTGCATGTATTTGTGTGTGTGTGTGTGTGTGTGTGTGTGTGTGTGTGTGTGTGTGTGTGTGTGGTGAGTTTCTGATTATTCATTTAAAGAAACAGTAGGGTGAGTAGCAGTCGTTACTGGCAATTATTACACAGCTTTGTTCAATACTTGATTCTGATTGGTCAATTACGGCGTCCTACGGTCTGTTATTTCTGAATTGCAGACCGCTGCTATGAATAACAGAGTGTTGCTATGGACGCAGTTCTGATGATGGACTCTGGAGGACCACATCCAATCATATGAATCCGCAGAAAATGTTGTCCAGAAAATGTTTGCTTCAATAATTTTCAGATCAATTAAATCATTTTCAAATCAATATTTTGCATCAAATTAAATATTTCTTTAGTAAGTAGCCGTATAATAAGCGGGATAATGGACAGCCTTACTGAAATGTTTGACATTGTGTGTCTGTGTGTGTGTGTGTGTGTGTGTCCTTGTACTTCTGTCTTTGTGAGGACCAGTTTGAGCTTTTAACAATCAGAGTGAGGACGTTTTGGCCGGTCCTCACTCCTTTCTAATTTAGACTTGGGATTTGGTTTTGGTTTAAGGATTAGATTTAGGATTAGGTTATGGTCAGGATAAAGGTTAAGGTTAGGCATGTAGTTCTGATGGACCAGGGAATGAAAGTAGTCTTTGAGGGGTCCTCACGAAGATAGAGGTACGAGAACTTAATGCAACAATGTTAGAAATTGAAAACTATCACATCTATCATACCCTATCAAATAACCAATTGTGCTTGGATCTCCAACAGTAAGGTCTGGGAGAAGGGTTTGTGGATGTTTGGGGATACTGATTCAGTGCAATGTCTTATAAAAATACTAACCCTCTGCAACATTGGTGCAACAATGTTAGAAATAAGAAAAAAAATGTTATCGCTGTCTTTGCCATTCACTGATAGATAGTCCTTTTCTATGAAAAAATAATTGGTATGTCTACAATGCCAGATATCAGTGTTTTTCTATTCATATCTGAAGGTTGGAGAATAAACACCATGCAAAGATTTCCTATTGATAATGTTTTGGAGCTGGGGAAAATAAATGTGCCATTGAAAGAGTGTTTTAGAATCGGAATAGACTTTAACTTTGTACTGTACTTGACTGATTGTACTCAAAAGCAATGTTAAGCAAAACTTATTGGTTTAAAGACTGCCACCCCCCCCATTTAAAGGGAACTTTCACTGATGGTTTTGTGTATGTTTAACCCATACCGAGTAGTAATGTAGTCAGCTGAAGTAATATAGTTCTCACTGTGTACTATATTGACAGAAGAAATCAGCATTGTGCTGGTCAGTGTCTTTCCCACAGCATCTACACATACATGAATGCATTGCACATACGCCTCTATATCGTTGCCCATAAAGTCCTCTGCACTAGTGTTGTGGGATGTCATTTCCACCATTGGAAATGTAGCTTAGCCGAGACAATGAGGATGTTTTTTTGTTTTTTTTCAATGGCGTGTTTAGAGTAGATTATAGTAATTAAAACCCTTCTAGTCTGTAGTTTTTCCACCCTCCAACTGACCTCACGATAAGTCACTTGGCGACTGAAAAAAAAAACTGTACCACTGCCACCTCAGAGATGCAGAAACGATCGGGAACATCTGCAGGTGTTTTCCATGTGCTATCCCTATTGCAGAAAGACAGAAACAAGGTTGAAAATTGGTGCGTTTCCCTTTAAGTGATTTGTCATTCACTTACCATCCATTGTGTTAGGCTCAACATCCCATAGTTCTTCTGATTGGTTGTAATAGATAGTTACTTCTTAGACATCTTCTCTTCAACCAAAACATGTTTGATACTGCTCTTGTTCGCTGTTTTTGCTGCAACAATGGTTTAAGATTGAGATTGAAATATAGCTGACATTTCCATTTCAGTAAAAAACAACAAAAGCTAATTAAGACTCATTTTATTTAAGACTCCTATCAGTGAGAATTAAAAATAATAATAGTAATACTAAACATTTTATTCAAAGGCGCCTTTCATGACACTCAGGGTCACCTTGCATCAAATACAATAAAACAATGCAGTAAAAAACATTAGTGCAATCAATAATAAAACAGACAATAAGCACTAGAGCATACATCAGCAGGAGTTAAATAAAAGGTTAATTTAATGCTATTAATGCTGTTAAAGTGAATATGCTTGTTTAAAAAGGTAGGTTTTAAGAGCAGTTTTGAATTCTGTAATGGAGCCCAATAAGTGGATGTGGCAGATAATGGCATTCCAGAGTTTGCATGCAGCATAGGAGAAAGCCCTGGTACACATTGTGCTGAGGTTGATGGCCAGTAGTGCCAATAGACCTGCTGGTGAAGACTGCAGGGAGCAAGATGGAGTGTAAGTCTAAAGGAAGTCTGTGAGATAAGCAAGAGCTCTGAATGTTAATAATATATAAATGTTTAAAATGTCTCACCTGTGACACAGAAAACCAGTGTTATTGTATCAACAGGGGAGAGACATGGTCAGTCAACTTTGAATGTCTGTGCTGCAGAATTCTGAATGAGTTGAAGTTGGTGAATAAGTTTGTTGGGGATGCCTGCCAGGATCACATTGCAGTAGTCAATGCGTGATTTGACCAAAGCATTGATTAAGATTTCCGTGGAGTGTTGTATTTAAATAGGGTGTGGTCTGGAGATGTATCCCAGATGGAAAAAGGCAATTCGGGATACATTGTTTATATGACTGGAAAAGGAAAGGGTACTATCTAGGATAACACCAAGGTGAGTATGGTGGCTTCAGCAATGGAGAGTGGGCAAATATAACATTTTGAGAGTGTAGATTTAGTGCCAATGAGAAGCAGCTCAGTTTTACTAATGTTGAATTTCAGATAATTGTTAGACATCCATCCATATCTGTATATCATGGCAACAACCAGTGAGGGTACTGGAAGGGAGAGTGGAAGTGGGTTTAGTGGACACACACAGCTGTGTATCATCAGCATAGCAGTGAAATGGATACCATAGTGCCAGAAGATGTTTCCAAGAGGGAGGAGGTAAATAACAAACAGGAGTGGCCCCAACACTGAACCCTGTGGAACTCCATGACGAACTGTCAAAGTTTCTGACCAGTAATTCTGAATTTGTACAAATGTGGCCTGTCTATAAGGTAGTAAGCAAACCACTGCTACAGAGTACCCCCAACTCCAATGCTAGCCAGACAATACATGAGGGGTTGATGGGATATAGTATCAAAGACTGCAATGAGGTCAAGGAGGATGAGGATAGAGAGTAGACTGGACTCAGCTGCACAAAGTAGGTCATTAGTGATCTTAACCAGAGCTATTTCTGTGCTGTTTCGTGTGAAAGCCAGATTGGAATTGTTCAAAAACAATATTGTTATCAAGGTAGATATTGAATTGATATGCAACTACCCTTTCAAGGATTTTGGAGATGAATGGTAAATTAGAAATAGGCTGGTAGTTGTTTTGGTCAGTAGAATCTAAATTACATTTTTTTAGTTGGTCTTATTATGGCAACGTTCGGTGAAGGGGGAACTGTACCAGTGGACAGAGAGGAGTTGATGATGGCGGTTATCAGAGAGATGAAAGAGGGCAGGCATGTTTTAATGAGGGTTGTGGGGATTGGATCCAGGTGACGTGGAGGTGCTAGACTTAGTAATAAGTTCAGAAATGTGATTTTCAGTTGGAAGACTGAAGTCACATAGTACAGTGGATGGGGACAGTTTCATGGTGCTTGCTTATGGTAAGTCTGCATGATGTTAGCAGAGGCTAGCTGCTCATGAACGGTACTTATTTTGGAGTTGAAAAACTTGAAAAAAGCAGAGCATTGTTCATTAGAAAGGCTGCTGTTCATATTGATTTCAGGTGGATTTAGTAGCATTTTAACTGTAGAGAAGAGAGTTCCAGTATTCCCTTCAGCTGTACTGATGATATTTCCATAATAGGTTGTTTAGCTGTTGAAAGAGTATTTTTGTAATGGAGTATATGATCTGAATACATTTGTTTGTGAACAGCAAGTCCAGGCTTGGTGCAAAGCCTCTCAAGGTGCCGAGCCCTAAGCTGATGTAATTCAGGTGTGTACAATATTGTGAGCAGTACGGGTGTGTTTAGAGACCACCTGAAAGAGCATTTAGGGCATCACAAGCTTTCACAATGTGACACATTTCCAAAAGAAACAGAACGTTGGAGTGGGATTTAATAAGCGGTTGGTGGTCGATTTGATTGATGTCCTAACGTTCTACCTTGTACACCAATGGGACTGCCGTTTCCTTTAGGCAGAAAAAAACTATTGAAGCCCATCATGACCAGTACATAGTTGGTAAAGCAGTCCAAACTAAAATACCTGCCACACAGGTGAGAATTTACAAAAATGCCTCCTTCCTCTAAGTGAATGAGCTCAAACAATTGTTTTTATAGTCAGTGAGTTTTGGGAAAAGTTGAGCGTTTATGGATGCAAACAGCCAAAGATGCAGCTGCGAGAGTGCAGGCGTGCACATTTAGATTTTTATAAAGTGAGGAAATTCAAATCAAATTACTACTTGGACATTTTTCTTAATGCCCACTCACACATGCAAAGCGATATAACTATAAATTTGATGCCTTTTCTGAGAAGAGGAAACACAATTCAACAATTCATTAGATGCAAATATAAAGGGCAATGTTTTTGTGTGAATTATTTGCACATAATGATAGACAAACGAGAACTCAGTGTAGATAAAATGGAGGGAAAGAAATTCTTTCATGGTCTTTAAAGAAGCAAGATATCTTGGAGTTAAGAAAAGGGGTCAGTCAGTTGATTTCTGAACGGAGAAAGGGTAAAGAAAAGTTTAGCCTTCGACACCACTGAGTGCTCAGTGATCACTAAAAACAACTACTTTCTTTACTTAGCTTACTTAGCCTCAAGTGTGATTTTCACACATGCAGAGTGAGTGGAATATTCCTGGAAAGGCCCCTTTGCATGTTTTTTTTTAGCTGAAAGATAAATGGATGGAAATGGAATCTAATGGAAAACAAAACCTACTGAGTTGAGAAAAACTAAACTACAAACAAACATTGTTTGACAAACACAGTCATGCAGTGGGAATGTTCACATAGCTGGTTTCAGAATTCACAGGGTTTGACGGGGTCCGATGGGGCAATCGCCACGGTGAAAAAGGAAAAACCTACAAACAAAGGCGTTCAAAGCCCCTTTCATATGTTTTCCATTGAAATTTGGTGAATATTCTGTCACCGTGCTTTTGAAGTGATTGCTGAGCGAGCAGTTCAGGGAAACGCTAATTTAAGCCACTGCCTCCCCAAGTCTTTGTTGTCGTCTTCATTGTGTGTTGCTGACCCGGTGCTTTTCCAAAGAGCAACATCCCACACCTCCGATTAATGCCTCATTAGGCCTGATACTGGCTGTGAGCAGGGGCAGTGAGCATGCCTTATGTCTCTTTAGTCACAACTCCCACACCCAAACTTTCGCCACAGAGAAGAAATTGTTAAGGAGCCCAAATCTGGGTACTGTTTAACTCCCCCTTTCTCACACCCTCCACTTTGTACCAGGGCCAGAGTGCACCATCAGGTCTTTTTATTAGCCAAGGCTTACGCTCAATCTCTTCATGTGATATTGTCCAGCAGTTCTATACTGCCTTCAATCATATCGTGCTTCATAAAAAACAAATCTGTCTCTCACGCAGTGGGAAATATGAGCTTTTACTTAGCCTATTGTTCAAAAGCAAGAACACGTGGACTATCACGATGTCAACCACAGCACCACAGAATCATCTTATATAAGTTAACTGCAATGCAGTTGTTAGATAGGACTCTTAGTCTTTATTGTCACCTTTCTTATACATGTGGATATATTGCAGTGAACACTCACACTAACTACAGCTGCAGAGCGAGGAAAGTCTTTTTTTTTTCTGGTTGCCCAGCATAAAGAATAAATTAAATAATAATATGCAAACTAGCCAATGTGTCATAGCAGACGTTGAATATAAAAGTGCATTTTTGATTCTGTACATCTGCATTCAGCTAGTTGGATAAAAAAAAATAAGTGTAGAATTGTAGCAGCACATCAATTACCTCCCATTTCACTGCATATAGGCCTGTGTATTATTGTGCTGTAACTGTAACTCTATGCCTCATTTTTTTTAAATATATACCAAAATAAAGTCCTCATTTATTCATCTCCCCAGCTCCTGTGCTGACTTAATCATTTGGCTGCTGTTGTGCGAGTAGCTCCGAGGCATGGCACTCCGAAGAAAATCTCCCTTTCTCTCTTTTCAAATGATGTATCTGGATTCTCATCTGTCAGCATTACAAGCCGCCACTGCTCTATTTCATTTTGATCTTCAAGAAATGATAACAATAAAAGTTGTATTTTTGTCTGCTGAAAGTGCACGGGCAAATTGAGCAATGGGGGAATGAGGGTGGACTAAAAATGATGTCTCTTCAAAGGGGGGGGAAGAAATAACAAGAAAAACTGTCAATGTGATAACAGCTGAAATTACAGCTAGTTTGAAGGCCATACTACTGCAGCATATATACGATTGCCAAAGCACCGCTCCTGCAGATTAACCTGTTACTTTCTAAGATTGGTAAATGCCTTGTAGGATTAGATGCGCAGCCAATCAATTCAACTCGGCACATGAGTACATCAAATAAAAAGATGCAGCGAATTGACAACAACACAGATTTATATACACTGTTCAATATCATATATTACCCCTTGCAGATGTGTATTGATTGGGCGGTGGCAGGTGATTGGGTGGCATAGCTTTCATGTTTCCCAGCTGAAGGGGCTGCGTTGAGAGATGGCTGTTTGACCAAAGGCTTTTATCTGTCCCTGCTGATCCCTCTCCTCAGGAGGACAATCTGCAGCTTAAAGCACGTAAAATATCTGCTCACCACATGTGCAAATCTGAGAGAATAGCTCTTGCCACACAGCTTCTAATGAAAAACGCTGTGTCGCTTGGAAGCATCTGAGCAGTTGACAGTGTGCTAGTTTGATTTCCAATGAGCTTTACATGTCGCTTTAATTTGTTAAAACTGGCTATATCGCCAATGCGGTTGTTGCTTTTCATGAAACAAGACCACACTTGAATTCACAGTGCTTCGCAGAACAAGAACGTTTCACAGAGCATACCGTGCATTGAACGTGCCTTCCGCCAAATTGAAACTGGATGCGATCGTAGCGGCAAAATGCTCAGCAGTCTGCAGAAGCCTTAAAAGTGACACCACAGAAACAATTTGTAAGCCATGTTTAAAGCCAAGAGGTCGAGTTGCTCATTAACAAAAGGAGGAAGTGTGCAACACTGGTCTAACACCAAACGTGATCAGATTGCGTTAAGAGCAGCGTGTGTTGGTCTAACACATATCTGTTTGTTATGGCAAGGCAAATGTTCCAGCATGTCTAACAGCTTTTATAATGCCATTCACTTGGCTGAACAATTGACTTTTAGTGTCGAGAGCAAAACAAGACAGCAAATAACCTTCCAAAACCTTAACATATATAAACCACGCCGCCATTAGCAGAGTAAATACTTGGGCAATGCCAATCAACAGGAACCCTGGACCATGTTAAGAACACATTACAGAAGTCAAATGGCCTTTTCCTCCATTGTGACTGTTAAACTGATCTTGACAGCCAGTCATGGACGTTGAAGCTTCTAGCTGCCTTCGCCGCCCACTGAATCTATCAAATAAAGCAGCAAAATCTTTGAGGTGTTGATCTGAAAGAAGTGGCTGTGGATTTCTCTCTAATCCCCCCCTCCTATTCTAAAGAATCATAAAAGCCATGCCTCAGCACTGCATTGCATTCTTCCCCGCTCTTTTTTTTTTTCCCTTGGCCATGGTGGTCATTTGTCGTGTGATTAGCAATGAAAAAAACTTGCTGAATGTGAATTAAAGAGAAATAACAGCGTGGTGAATGACCTGGATGTCGGTCAGGGGGGGGAGGAAGAGAAGGAGGTTGAATCTGTTCCAGGCTACCATGCTCGCCAGGATCCAGACAATGGACCCCATCGCCCCTGATGCGGCTTGACAAGTGAATGACATGCTGAATGGTTGCCATGGGAACAAATGTGTCAAATTTTATGCATGCATATTCCGTTTTGATTTTTTTCCGTGGCCCCCCTCCTCTTTTTTTTCATGGCTGAGGAGATTTGACTAATGGTTTGCTGAGTCTAAACAGTGTGCTGAGCCGAGCTGCACAGGGAGCCCCCTTTCTCCTGATTCACTGGACATTGTAGCCCGGTTTAATGTTAATGCCTCACGGAGTATTAGCTTAGTGCAGACAGAGCTCATGAGGAGATGAGTCTGTGTGAATACACAGCAGTGAATTTGTCTCTACTGGAAGGGGGCTTCCAGTTTGAATGATCTAATGACATACTTTCTAGACTTCTTTGTTGGAACTTGTCCCCTGTAGCCCATAAACAGCACTATGGCTTAGTTGTTAAAATATTTCCATATTACAACATTTCCATATTTAAACCTTTTTTTATTTAGCTTGTGACAACACACATGTATGGAAAACCAAGCAACTCAGATTTCAACACAGGTGCAAAGCACATTTCTCTCATTCATATACACACACACACACACACACACATATATATATGTCATTTACTGATATGGATGAGTGTGGGTGAGAAAGCTTTGTATATAATGAGTTGTTGTACATAATAATGTTATTTGCTCTGCATGCAGCTTGAGCGCGATCACTAAGACTGAAACATTGCTGCTTCTCTAAATAAATGTTGAGTTGGAAAAAAAACTGACATTAAGTGTTGTGCGCATACTTGAGACTTTTGCATAAATTAACAAAGGCTTGGCATAAGTGACAAATCTCTCGGTGATGTGCTGACACAGACATCTTGTGAAGAGGGTGCTTATAACAGCTTCATGTAGAGGTGTTGATTGTCCGGTCTGTGAATCTTGGTTAATATGTATTGTGCGCTGTATAGTCTGTTATCAGAAGCTATAGGTAACTTGTTTCCCTGATGGGACTATTTTTACCCCCAGCATTCAGTATGCCCCCAGTTTAGACCTCACCACACAGAGGCACCAATCCCACCTCCCCCGCCGGTTTTTCTTCCCAGTTGTACCCGGCCAATTACCCCACTCTTCTGAGCCGTCCCGGTCGCTGCTCCATCCCCTCTGCTGATCCGGGGAGGGCTGCAGACTACCACATGCCTCCTCCGACACATGTGGAGTCGCCAGCTGCTTCTTTTCACCTGACAGTGAGGAGTTTCACCAGGGGGACATAGTGCATGGGACCATCACACTACCCCCCCCCCCCCCAGTTTACCCACCCCCCTGAGCAGGCTCCCCCACCAACCAGAGGAGGCGCTAGTACAGCGACCAGAGCACATACCCACATCTGGCTTCCCACCCGCAGACACAGACAATGGCGTCTGTAGAGATGCCCGACTAAGCCAGAGGAAACACAGGGATTCGAACTAGCGATCCCCATGTTGGCAGGCAACGGAACAGACCGCCACGCTACGTGGACACCCCAGAGGTGCCAAATTTTGAGTTTATGAATATGCAATTCTTTAACATTCACTGACACACAGGTGCCCTCCCTCCATCGACTGTGTGCACACATGTTTTAAGAGCAGATTATACGCCATGTCGTCCCTCGCGAAAACATGCTGATGAGCGAGGCCCATCCCCTTGCTCGCCAACAATCCTTCTATCGGACACGTAACACAATGAAATAGAGTGTGTGCAAAATGTCCCTGTGATGAGACTGACATCTGAAAGGTGGCTTTTTTCCCCCCCTTGCATCAATTCATCATTTTCATTCTGGGATAATAGAAAGCAATTTTCCAACCCATGATTACACTCCTCAAGAGATCATATTTCATATAAGGCAGAGACATGCTTGGCGGACAAGACGAATATACAAAGTGTCAATCATACAGTGTTTATGCTCACAAGCCAATAACAGTAAAAGATACATGGCAAACTATTCGCTGAAAGGGTAATAAATATTTCCATATCGCCAGTGTGAATTCATAACACGGCAGTGACCCAGGTAAATTTCTCCAACAAATGTTGAAGCACACACGACTCGGCGTGTTTTGTTTTCCATCAACTCACCAGGTAAACCTAAAATAGCATGACTCCTGTTGAATATACTGCGATGAATGATTCATACACACTTCCGCAGTCATAATGCAATGATTATGAAAATTTACACCATTTGAAAAATGTGACATCAACTTTGAAAGGGTGTTAAAGGTGTGGCGCTCATGATTAAATACCATTGAAATTATGAGACTATTACACAATAGCAGCATTTTAGTGAATGAAACATTTCCTAATTGAATTAATGAACATCAGATACTGTTTTTTCTTGTTCTCTCTAAAACGTATATATCTGATAGTACATGATGGAACAGGTCTGGAACAGACGTGCTGGGCATGATTTTTCAGCTGGTTAACCACTGAAACAGGTCAACTTTATTTTACAATCAGCAACGAGCTGCTCCAATGACATCCTGGCAGATTTTATTTTTTTAAATTTAAATTCAAATTTTTTTATAGGTCATAGGTTTTGCTCAATGTTAATCCTTTTGAAGACTACTGTGCAAATGTTGCCGCTGTACATTTTTGGCTACCTTATTCCCAGTTGCTCCTTTGCAATCATTAGGTCATTTATAACCTTATATACTACAGCTGTGTTGTGTTTACACACACACACACACACACACACAGACATATATATATATATGTCTGTGTGTGTGTGTGTGTGTGTGTGTGTGTTTATGTATTTGTTTGTGTGTGTGTTTATATATATATATATATACACACATATATACATATATTTATAATGTGTGTGTGTGTGTATACTTGCCGAGAAAGGGAAGGAGAGATAGAGAGAAATATGGGGGGAAGGGGAGGGGGAGGAGAGAACACGCCACTGAATGTCCCAAGCCATTAGAACAAGGGATATTTCTGGTTGACTGAGCAATTCATTCTCGACATGTCACATTGAATTTCTTCCATTATAAAACACTGCTGGCTTCTCCACTCCAAAGGCAGATTGCCTGCACCTATTTCACCCAGTGAAATATTGCTTCTA
Organism: Lampris incognitus; assembly: GCF_029633865.1. Lineage (NCBI taxonomy): Eukaryota > Metazoa > Chordata > Actinopteri > Lampriformes > Lampridae > Lampris > Lampris incognitus. The sequence goes on along the minus strand of NC_079214.1, from coordinate 54,099,244 downwards.
CCCTCAAACAATCTTTTTCATTCCAAAGTTGTGAAAAAAAAAGCCCCGAAAAACCCAAACAGTGATTAGTCTGGGTTCACTGTGTACGGATATTATTTTGATTTTTCATCGTTTCCTCCAAACGTACGGTCTCGTGGTTTTTGCTTAAGTCAGTAATGATGTAAAGCACACAGTATGCGACGGAAATGCCTCGAGGGACTTCGGCTGGTTTAAATATTCACCGGCACAGCACGGCCATAACATCATCATTTCTGATGTGCCTCTTGTCCTTCTCTTTTTATTCACCTCTCATGTCGTTCCAATTTGGGCGTTCTTGGGGTGTTATCGGGCATCGCTGAGACAACGAGAATCAATTTGTTACCGTCACCTGTTCGGGCTTTGGTGCTGAAGTCTGAGTTTTACAATAACCCTACCTGGTGACACATGATGTAAAGAGAAGGATAGAGCCTTCTGACCAAGCCAGTTGTATGATCTCCCTTTCATCCTCAGCGGCATCTTGTGGTTAACTCCACCACTTCACAAAGCCTGATGCTAGCAGCCCGGCTTTACTCTGTGCCTCCGACGTTCTGACAGGCCGGCAACAGAGATTGATTAACCCAATAGAAAACAGAAAAAGAATAGCTGTTGTGTCAGGCAAGGAGAACCATACACTGATCAGCCAAAACATTATGACCACCTGCCTGATATGCTGTCGGTACTCTGTATGCTGCCAAAACAGCTCTGACCCGTGGAGACATGGACTATACAAGACCTCTGAAGGTGTCCTCTGGTATCTGGCACCAAAACATTAGCAGCAGATCCTTCAAGTCCTGTAAGTTGCAAGGTGGGGCCTCCATGGATCAGACTTGTCGGTCCAGCACATCCCCACAGATGCTCAGTCGGATTGAGATCTGGAGAATTTGGAGGCCTGGGCAACACCTTGAACGCTTCATCGTCTTCCTCAAACCATTTCCGAACAATGTGTGCAGTGTGGCAGAGCACATTATCCTGCTGAAGGAGGCCACTGCCAGGTAGGTGGCACATGTCAAATTGACGTCCACATGAATGGTCGGACCCAGAGTTTCCAAGCAGAACAATTGCCCAGAGCATCACACTACCTCCACCGGCTTGCCATCTTCCCGAAGTGCATCCTGGTGCCATCTCTTCTCCAGGTAAACAGCGCACACATACACAGCCACCCCTGTCATCTAAAAGAAAACGGGACTCATCGGACCAGGCGACCTTCTTCCACTGCTCCAAGGTCCAGTTCTGATGTTTACGTCCCCATTGTAGGTGCTTTCAGTGGTGGGCAGGGGTCACCATGGGCCCTCTGACCAGTCTGCAGCTTCGCAGCCCCATACGCAGCAAGCTGCGATGCACTGTGTTGTGAAACATTCCCCCCGTAACCGTCATTAAAATTTTCTTTGACTTGTGCCACAGTAAACCTTCTCTCAGTTTATACCAGACCAGATGGGATAGCCCTTGCACATCAATGAGCCTTGGGCGCCCAACACCCTGTTGCTGGTTTGTGGTTTGTCCATCCTGTGACCACCGTCAGTAGGTACTCACCACTGTTGACCGGGAACACCCCACAAGCCTTGCCATGTTTCAGAGATGCTCTGACGCAGTCGTCTGACCATAACAGTTTGGCCCTTGTCAAAGTCGCTCAGGTCTTTACTCCTGCCCATTTCTCCTGCATCCAACACGTTGACTACAAGAACTGATTGTCACTCACCATCTGATCTACCCAGACCTTGATATGTGCCCTTGTTTGGAGATGATCAACGTTATCCAGTTCATCTGTGAGTGGTCATAATGTTTTGGCTCATCAGTGTATGTCTATATGGCGAAGGAGAAGGAGAGGAGGAAAGCATGTCCAGAGGCAGCTAGAGAGGAGGAAGGGTAGGCATGTGGAGGTGAGAGTTGGAAGTTTGAATGTTGGCACTATGACTGGTAAAGGGAGAGAGCTGGCTGACATGATGGAAAGAAGAAAGGTAGGCATACTGTGTGTGCAAGAGACCAGGTGGAAGGGGAGTAAGGCCAGGAGTATCGGAGGTGGGTTCAAACTCTTCTACCATGGTGTGAATGGGAGGAGAAATGGGGTAGGGGTAATTCTGAAGGAAGAGTATGTCAAGAGCGTGCTGGAGGTGAAGAGAGTGTCAGACAGAGTGATGAGTATGAAGCTGGAAATTGAAGGTTTATTGCTGAATGTTATCAGCGCAAATGCCCCGCAAGTTGGGTGTGAGATGGATGAAAAAGAAGAATTCTGGAATGAGTTGGACGACATGGTGGAGAGGGTACCCAAGGAGGAGAGAGTGGTGATTGGAGCGGACTTCAATGGACATGTTGGTGAAGGGAACAGAGGTGATGAGGAGGTGATGGGAAAGTATGGAGTCAAGAAGAGAAATGTGGAAGGACAGATGGTGGTCGATTTTGCGAAAAGGATGGAAATGGCTGTGGTGAATACATATTTCAAGAAGAGGGAGGAACACAGGGTGACGTACAAGAGTGGAGGAAAGTGCACACAGGTGGACTATATCTTATGTAGAAGGCACCATCTAAAAGGGATTGGAGACTGCAAGGTGGTGACAGGGGAGAGCGTAGCCAGGCAGCATCGGATGGTGGTCTGTAGGATGACTTTGGAGACCAAGAAGAGGAAGCGAGTGAAGACACAGCCGAAGATCAAATGGTGGAAGTTGAAGAAGGAAGACTGTTGTGTGCAGTTCAGGCAGGAGTTAAGACAGGCACTGGGTGGTAGTGAAGAGTTGCCAGATGGCTGGAAAACCACTGCAGAAATAGTGAGGGAGACAGCTAGGAAGGTACTTGGTGTGTCATCAGGACAGAGAAAGGAAGACAAGGAGACTTGGTGGTGGAATGAGGAAGTACAGCAAATTATACAGAGGAAAAGGTTGGCAAAGAAGAAGTGGGATAGTCAGAGAGATGAAGAAAGTAGACAGGAGTACAAGGAGATGCAGCGTAAAGCAAAGAGAGAGGTGGCAAAGGCAAAGGAAAAGGCGTATGGTGAGTTGTATGACAGATTAGACACTAAGGAAGGAGAAAAGGACTTGTACCGATTGGCTAGACAGAGGGACCAAGCTGCAAAGGATGTGCAGCAAGTTAGGGCGATCAAGGATAGAGATGGAAATGTGCTGACAAGCGAGGAGAGTGTGCTAAGAAGGTGGAAGGAATACTTTGAGGGGCTGATGAATGAAGAAAATGAGAGAGAGAGAAGGTTGGATGATGTAGGGATAGTGAATCAGGAAGTTCAGCGGATTAGCAAGGAGGAAGTGAGGGCAGCTATGAAGAGGATGAAGAATGGAAAGGCAGTTGGTCCTGATGACATACCTGTGGAGGCATGGAGATGTTTAGGAGAGATGGCAGTGGAGTTTCTAACTAGATTGTTTAACACAATCCTGGAAAGTGAGAGGATGCCTGAGGAGTGGAGAAGAAGCATACTGGTACCGATTTTCAAGAACAAGGGCGATGTGCAGAACTGTAACAACTACAGAGGTATAAAGTTGATCAGCCACAGCATGAAGATTTGGGAAAGAGTAATAGAAGCTAGGTTAAGAGGAGAGGTGACGATCAGCGAGCAGCAGTATGGTTTCATGCCACGAAAGAGCACCACAGATGCGATGTTTGCTTTGAGAATGTTGATGGAGAAGTATAGAGAAGGCCAGAAAGAGTTGCACTGTGTCTTTGTAGATTTAGAGAAAGCTTATGACAGAGTACCGAGAGAGGAGGTGTGGTATTGTATGAGGAAGTCAGGAGTTGCAGAGAAGTATGTAGGAGTGGTGCAGGATACGTATGAGGGAAGTGTGACAATGGTGAGGTGTGCGGTTGGAATGACGGATGGGTTCAAGGTGGAGGTGGGATTACATCAAGGATCGGCTCTTAGCCCTTTCTTGTTTGCAATGGTGATGGACAGGTTGACGGACAAGATCAGGCAGGAGTCTCCATGGACGATGATGTTCGCGGATGACATTGTGATCTGTAGTGAGAGTAGGGTGCAGGTTGAGGAGAGCCTGGAGAGGTGGAGGTATGCACTGGAGAGAAGAGGAATGAAAGTCAGTAGGAGCAAGACGGAATACCTATGCGTGAATGAGAGAGAGGACAGTGGAATGGTCAGGATGCAAGGAGTGGAGGTGACAAAGACATCTGAGTTTAAATACTTGGGGTCAACTGTCCAAAGTAACGGGGAGTGCAGTAGAGAGGTGAAAAAGAGAGTGCAGGCAGGTTGGAGTGGGTGGAGAAGAGTGTCAGGAGTGATTTGCGACAGAAGGGTACCAGCAAGAGTTAAAGGGAAAGTTTACAAGATGGTTGTGAGACCAGCTATGTTATATGGTTTGGAGACATTGGCACTGACGAAAAGACAGGAGGCGGAGCTGGAGGTGGCAGAGTTGAAGATGCTAAGATTTTCACTGGGAGTAACGAAGAAGGACAGGATTAGGAACGATTATATTAGAGGGACCGCTCAGGTTGGACGGTTTGGAGACAAAGCAAGAGAGGCAAGATTGAGATGGCTTGGACATGTGTGGAGGAGAGATGCTGAGTATATTGGGAGAAGGATGCTGAATATGGAGCTGCCAGGGAAGAGGAGAAGAGGAAGGCCAAAGAGGAGGTTTATGGATGTGGTGAGGGAAGACATGCAGGTGGCTGGTGTGACAGAGGAAGACGCAGAAGACAGGAAGAAATGGAAACGGATTATCCGCTGTGGCGACCCCTAACGGGAGCAGCCGAAAGTAGTAGTAGTAGAGTGTATGTCTATATGCTGTGAGACAAAGGGCCCTCACTGCATTATTAACGTTATTGGTCTCATTCACCAAACATGTGTTTTTTTAATGGAAATTGTGTATAGAGAGATTTAGCTTACTCTTTTATCCTTTTTTTTGTTCTGTTATCCTTCTGCTCCTCTCTCTTCTCAGCTCTCCTCACCTCCCCTCTTCTCATTTCAACTTGCTTGTCCATTTCTAATTTTTCCTTTTTTCTAATGGATTCATTTGAAAAACAGTCTGTTTTATTTCAGATTCAAAGAATGATTGTTTTCTGATTCAGTACTGTACTGTGGAAGCAGACAAAACATGGATGGAGCATTAACTACATGGCAAAAAAAATAAATCTTAATGTACATATATTCCAAACGTATATCATTAGTTCTTGCTATTTGTAACAGCTTTTTTTTTTTTAATCTTCCATGAATGTCATGTCGATGGTGTTGAGTCAGGGAGCGCAGTTCAGGCATACACCACACATTTAAAAGCTCTTTCACAGTGAGTCTCTCACATATGCAGACCTTATGTTGCATGTGCAGAGAATTATCCAAAAGCCATCATTATTGCAAATCCAAATTCCACCACCCAAGAGCACATGCTGGACAGGGTCCAGGTTGCAGACAGTAAACAATCTCCTTAAGCCTGTATTCACATACCAGTGGAAGATATTGCATGAAAAGAGAGTTCTGCATTAAGTCATTCAATTTCATTTCACCAGCACTGCAGGCCTATCCATGCTTCAGAAAATACAACTATTTATGAAGAATTCAACGACACAGTCTAGTGGTTGTCCAAATGGATAGAGTCAGAGGGTAGGAGAGACTTTGTCAGGGCCCTAGTGTGTCTACGCTAATGGAAATGACAGTTTCAGGGAGAGATAGTAGAAGGGTCATGGCTCACATCCAGCCAACATCGTCTCGTATAGCTCAATGTGGTTACACAACTGGAGGCATGACTCAACGTTAAACAATATTTGTCCTGACATAATTGAACTGCAGTAATCAATCACACAGGACCAAAATAGTGAGGAAAATCATAAAAGCGGTTGCAACTGCACGGCATCCATAATTTGTGTTGCCGAGCCAGCTGACTAAATGTATTTAAATGGTAGTCTGGAGCTTGTAGTGTTCGCTGCCGTTTGCAAGACATGGCTTGCTTTGAAAGGCTGCTTCTCTGTGTCATTTATTAGCGGCGCTATGTTTTTTCTAGTTCCTCAAATGTGATCCTTGCATGACATACGGCGAGCCGGGAAAGTTGCAAGAAATTACAGCATGGTTGATTTGGACCGAAATTAACTACCGGCTACAAATCAAAAATGTGTCAGTCAATCACGGACAGGCCCCAGTTAATTTACGAGCGCGGAGATGAGCTTCTTTCTCCTACACTCTCATCTGCATCAGCAAATGACACATTTATATTCAGCAGAATATGAGGTTACGTTTTGTTTTGTCGACAATTCGGAAAAGACAACAGCCAAGAGGGCAACACAATTCTCAGACCAGTTCTTAATGCATTTGAACATTCAGCCTACATACCAATGAACTCTGATTTTATTGGGATGATAGCAAAGTAGACCGGGAAGGTGGATTTGTGAATTGGTTTGCGCATAATATGATATGCTATAAAAATGAGATTTTCTGCCGTAGGGGAAAAACAAATCAAGATCGTTTCTTCAGTTATCAAAGCATGAAAGGGAAAAGCGCAGTTGTTTTAATGTAGCTAGAGAATGTTTCTATGTTCCCATGTTGTCCATCAGTCTTTTTCACTTAGATCTCAACACTGCTGGCAGGGGGAAAGTGTACGTCTGCAAAAACTGGTTTCTGGATTAAGAAAAGAATGTGTTTTGATGCCGTTTGTACAAGTAATCTGAAATTGTACAAGTGGTGGGTTCTCAATAGGTGCCACTGACCCATGGGTCATAAATCTCACTCTGACATTATAAACCATGTACGAGTCCAACTCGTGAAAGGAAAAGAAAGAAAGAAAGAAAAAAAAGCCACAACTGGTTATGTGGATTTTGCCTGACAGCTGTGACAATGTGCGGGGAAGCCCAGTTGCTCCAGTATCTTAAAACGCCACAAAAAGGAGAGAAAAAAATCAAAAAACAAAAACCCTTTTCAGCACATTTAAAGGAAAGGGTAGGAGAAATAAGCCTGTGGGCTTGAGTTTGTAGTATCTCTGTTTGTACGCAATGGGTAACATGCATATTTAGATTTGTGTCTCAAGGCAGACAAGTTTCATGCAGTGCAGTATTTTATTTCATGCGGCGTTCATTTGCACCGAGCCATAAATATTCATCAAGAGTCCACTAACCTCATGATATAAACATAAAAAAATACGGCCTGTTACCACCACTAAATAGTGTCAACATTTGATAAACTAAAATAACCCGTGTTTGGGCATCCGGGTGGCATGCCAGTCTATTCTGTTGCTTACCAACGCAGGGATCGCCGGTTCGAATCCCCATGTTATCTCCAGCTTGGTCGAGTGTCCCTACGGCCAACAATTGGCCGTGTCTGCGGTTGGGAAGCCAGATGTGGGTATGTGTCCTGGTCGCTGCACTAATGCCTCCTCTGGTCAGTCGGGGCACCTGTTCAGGGGGGAGGGGGAACTGGGTTGAATAGCGTGATCCTCCCACATGCTATGTTCCCCTGGCGAAACTCCTCACTGTCAGGTGAGAAGAAGCGGCTGGCGATTCCACCTGTATCGGAGGAGACGTGATAGTCTGCAGCCCTCCCCAGATAAGCAGAGGGGGTGGAGCAGCGACCGGAACGGCTCGGAAGAGTGGGATAATTGGCCAATTACAACTGGGGCAAAAAAGGGGGAAAAATCCAAAAATAAAATAAAATAACCCATGTTTGATGGCACCAAGGTATCAGTTTTTGTGATTAAGGGACATTCATGAGGCAGAACATGACATCTCCTCTTTTACACTGGCTTTACATTCAGTTTTGCCACTACCAAAACTGTTTTCTATGTGTTAGGAAGATGAGCCTGGCCTGTGGTGGCCTTAGCAAGCCAATAATGAATTAATGAGCTGAGGAGGTAAGATTGCTGGGAAGGGCAGGTTTGTTATAGTTGCAAAACTGTTTTCAGATTAAATACCTCAGCCTTGGAGTGTTTTCATAACAAATGTGGTCATTATAGTATTCTCCCTTTCACCCCATCAACAGGAGGAAGTGAACTTTGGAAAATTTCCAGCTCTCACAAATTACACGAGGGTCGGTCTTGTTATTAGTCGGTTGAGGGTTGCTAGGGTGCCGCGCTAAAACTCGCAAATTTAATGTGATCATAAAATGTTTGGGGAAGAATTATCTGCAATTGTGATGCAGGTGGACTGCATAAATGTGTGTGACCTTTCCCTTGGCCCAAACTGCGCATTGCAGAACCAACATTGAAACCTAAAACGTATAAAGCGGGGGAGCATTAATTCACAGAATATCATATTCTAAAATGTGTTCACTGGAACAACTGGGCCGACAGTGTGGCTCCTACCTTGAGATCTGTCTCGCCCACAGAAAGGTCACCGGATAACCTTGCTGTTGAATAGGTTATATCAATGGCATCCTCTTTTTTTCACTTATTTTTGGCAATGTTCCTGAGCATTAAGGCTGAATGATACATTTTCCAGCTTTCTGGGCAATTTTCTCATGGCTAAATGGATATAAGGGAGATACAGCATCCGGTATGTTTCCTTCCTTAAAGCACAGGTCAGTGGACCAGAATAAGGCCATGGTACAGTGGAATCAAACTCTATATCAATCTATATAAATGGTATCAAACTATATCAATGGTATCCAAGTGGGCATTTTTTACTGGTTGTAATAATTATGGATTATGGTTACAGTAATATAAAATTCAGTGACGCTAGAGTACCCATATATTAGATTAGATTAGATTAAATTATGCTTTAATGAATGTCTCCTGTGGGGAAATTGGCTAATAACAATAGTAGATATAATACGATGCATCGAAGAACAAAAAAAAAGTAGATATAAACCGAGCAAAGGGGGACGCTAAACATAAAACAACATCCATGGCTACTCTGGAGAAATATATACATGTGGTTTACACCCCCCCCTTTTTTTCCCTCCCCAATTGTACTTGGCCAATTACCCACTCTTCCGAGCCATCCCGGTCGCTGCTCCACCCCCTCTGCTGATCCAGGGAGGGCTGCAGACTACCACATGCCTCCTCTGATACATGTGGAGTCGCCAGCCGCTTCTTTTCACCTGACAGTGGGGAGTTTCGGCAGGGGGACATAGCACATAGGAGGATCACGCTATTCCCCCCAGTTGCCCCTCCCCCCTGAACAGGCACCCCCAATGACCAGAGGAGGCGCTAGTACAGTGACCAGGACACATACCCAAATCTGGCTGCCCACCTGCAGACATGGTCAGTAGGGATGCCTGACCAAGCTGGCGATCCCTGTGTTGATAAGCAATAGAATAGACCACTACACTACCTGGACACCCCTTAACATCAAATTATTCTGCTTCATCTTTTATATTCCACCCAAAACCTTTCCCCTTAAATCTGTTATACTTCCAGTGTTCACTTAGGACACTTTAAGTGGTATGTCCTATCCAGGGACACCACCTAGCCATCGGTTCTGATTTGCTGATGACACCTGGGTTAAAATTAAGTCTCAGGACGTACCACATTTCATCGACCACATTAACTTGGTGGACAACCACATCAAGTTTACCAGGGAGGATGTGAAAAATGACAGGTTAGCCTTCTTAGACTGTCAAATTGCAATTGGTGATGGGGGACATTTGATTGTTGATGTTTACCATAAACCAACACATACTGATCAGTGCTTAAGGTTTGACTCTCATCACTGGAGCACAGACACGTCCGGCCAATTGTGTCTGTAGGGATGCCGACCAAGCTGGAGGTAACACGGGGATTCGAACTGTCGATCCCCATGTTGGTAGGCAATGGAATAGACCGCTAAGCTACCCAGATGCCCCCATACATGTGGTTTTACAGTATATAGCAAAAAACATGTAATAAAACCAACCAACATCATAATCACAATAAATTATTGTGTCAGAGACATTCTGGCTTTTGGAAATTCACTGATGTTTGTGTGCTGTCCAAAATGTCCTTTAAAAAAATTATATATATATATATATATATATATATATATATATATATATATATGTGTGTGTGTGTGTGTGTGTGTGTAATAAATAGCTTAAAATTAAAACTGGAGAATGCAAAATAGGAAAAAAAAATTATCGCAAACTAGCCCCCGGGTTACCACAACAGTTACTGGCAGAGCAGCCATTTATTTAACTGTGGTAAACAGAGCCGGTCAGGCTTAAGCCAACTGACGACACACTAAGAAGCGCCAGAATGTTGTTTACAGACAAGTCATGTTGTACAGACAGTACATGTACACCCTCCTGCTGCGGCGCTAGTCCGTTAGAAGGTATTACCCCTCCGGCAGTATCCGTAAAATATTTACAACCGTGAGTGCCAAGCTATGTATGTACACCTTACCCGCTGCGGCGCTGAGCGGGCTGAATAGTTGATGATATCAGTACTAGTGTGTAAAAGTTCATTTCAACACTGAAACAAACACAGAAGCAGCAGCAGACTTTGACTTTGGGTCACTTCCTCTAAAGGACAGCGGCTATATTTAGCCTCTGTGTTTGTTTGTTTGTTTGTTTTTTCCACATGGTAAAGCTGTTTAGCGAGAGGAAAATGAAAATATGGAGTGATGTACAGCCGCATAGCAGAAGCTCCATTTAAACATTTAAACCCGTGGAGGCTGCCTGGGTCTGACAAGCATCTGTCAACCGCCACTGCACCACGTCACGCATCTCCAAGCCGCCTGCTCCGCTCAAACAAAAGACATCTTTTATTTCTGAATCGACCGAATCGACCCCGTCACTTCAAACCGACCCGTAATTTTCCAAATGAAAATAGTGGCCCAGTATTTCTGGGCCACTATTTTCAAACCAAATCATATCCCTGCGGTGGTGTGTTGAAATGATGCACGTACAGGTGTCTTCTTAACGGATGACAAAAAGCAATTGTTAGAATATTATAGTACTCAAAAGGTGATTACAAAGTATTAAATCGCAGACTTTGGGTGAAATTGCGGGAGCTTTTGTCAGGGTTTTGATGTTGCCCCAATACATGTGAGTCCTTCTTGCAGAGAAAGGAGCATTTGCACACAACTGTGATAAGAAAAATGCAGTCTGAGAAACTGATTTGCTGTTTCAGAGAAAATAAATCGTGTACTTAATTGCATTTTGTGTACTGCACCGCCCTTGCATTCTTTTTACCTTCAATCCCTCCACCAAAATCATGGCATGTTTTAGCTGTTCTTATATGATGGATGACAATTCTTTTGTATCACAAGGTAACCGTTATCTTGTCAAAATATAGATTTGCATTGGAAAATAGGATGCGGAAAAAGTTTGCACTGTTTGCACAAATACAAAAAGAGGTTTGCCATGACAACTTGTGGCACAATAACAGATTGTGTTTTGCAAATGGTGGCTCAGAACTATTAATCATTATCCAAGGGATGAAGATGGAAAAAAACAAAACCTCATTACTCTGTACCGTTTAGAAAATATACAGTGCCCTGAGAGGCAGTCATACATTTTTTTTTACATATCAAACCTTTTTTTTTTTTAATAGATGTCCTGCAAAAAGATTATCACTTAACCCTTAAATAACCCTTTTCAACATTCAAGTTAATATCTTGAGAAAATAAGCAGTGTAAATAAGACTTAAAAATATGGCTGCATGTTTACAAATGTAAGCAATTAATGTGCTGACAATCTTGATTGTTCTCCCACACTGAAGTAATGAGTAAATGAAGAGACAGAGATGGATGGATGGATGGATGGATGGATAGATAGATAGATAGATAGATAGATAGATAGATAGATAGATAGATAGATAGATAGACAGATAATGATATAAGCAAAATGTTTCACTGTTGCATAGTATAGTAAAAATCATGTTATACTGCTGATTAGATGTGGGACTAATATATATATGGACAGGCTGCCAGTCCATCACAGGGCTGACACATATAATAATAATATATATAATAATAAGTTACATTACATTAATTACATTCATAAGTGACATTGTTATTATATACATTATTATTGACATATTAATTAGGTCTGAGGCATCTCTACCATGCAACCTAATGAGCTAGGTTGTGATCTTCTTTTCATGTTGTTCTTGGTTTTCTGTCTTGATTGTGTCTCCTCCACAGTTGTCCTGCGGATGAGTTTAACATGATTTTCACTTAAATAGCAGAGAGCCTCGTGAAATATGAAATTATTAAAGAAAAAATTGAAGCTTATAATGTAATTACCTCCTGGGTTTAAGAGAACGTCAATCAAGGGCATATCTCTGAATCGCTTAATGGGATATTGAAATATCCTCTTTCAGCACGAGGCACTGAAGGCAAGTACTAATTAGTATGAATGATGAACGCTAAGATGACTAATGCTGCTGAGGACAGGTTTTAATTGAGAATAATATAATGAAGCATCCTGCAGATTTGTCAGTATGCAGTGCTGGTTTCTCATCTGCCCATACAATGGCTGTGAAAAGACAGGCATGATCTTGGTCATGTAAATCCACCAGCATTTACAGAAACAAAAGCTTTCGTCTATCTTAAGGTACAGATGTCATTCATAACAAGAGAACACAGGCAAATCATTTAGATGTGTGTAACTCATAAAAATGCCAGTCTTACTTAATAATTAAACTGTCTTTCCATTAGCTAGCATTCTTCAGTTTTATACTAAATAGAAAAGAGGCAAGTTCTTAGATATACGTACAAGAGAATAGCTTAAGTCAACATAAATGACTACACAGACCTACAAGAGAGTATGTGTCACAGCCCCAGCCGTGCCTCCAGTTATTTCCCTTGTGTTTCCCTTTTCCCCTGTGTCCCCTGTTTTCCCCCGTCAGTTGTGTGTGAATGTGGTGTGGGTGTAGCTTTGTTCCCTAGCAATTTCCCCTTGGGGATGAATAAATTATTCTGATGATTTCTGGTCCCCACCTGATTGCGGCTCATCCACCTCATCTGCCCGGCCTACACACCTGCCTTCCATCTGCTCAACAGTACATCTACTCCACTTCTCCATCCACTCATCCCCAGATCGTTGTTTCAACCACTGTGGTAGTCTCTCGCTCTTGGCCACTCTGCAATAGCATATCCAGAGTCATTCCTTGTGTTGTTTGCATTACCTGTATTTACTGTGTTTCCTTGTGCTACCAGGGTCACTACCCTCCGGCCTGCCCGCTTATTAAACCCCCGTGCTTATCTTCTGCCAGCCGCGCGCACTCCCTGTCCTGCTCAGCTCAACTCTGCTAACCACCATCCTGCTCAGCTCAGCTTTGCCATCCACCACCGCCTCACTACCTTCTGTCTTGCCTACCTTCCTCGTTCCTTTATTCCTACAATAAACCTCTTTTTTTAATACCATTGTCTGCATTTGGGTCCGCTCCTACTGATGATAACAAAAGGATCTGGCTTGCATGAACCCAGCAGACTCAAACCACCTCCACCAGACTCTCGCCACCCAGTGTGCCCCCATGGAACAACACAACCAGGTCCTTTGCGATGTCGTGGAAATCCTCAAGTCACACTCAGCCAAGATTGGTCCAGATTGGACATCAAGTCAACCAGGTTTCCACACACATCTTACCTCTCTAGCCCCCCTGCTGCAGCACAACCTTTAGCCCAGCTAGCTCTCCAGCCCTGAGAACCTCACAGCCCAGCATCAGCGCGCTACACTGGAGACTTGGGGATGTGCTTTTCTGACCCAGTGTTCCCTTGTGTTTGAGCAACAACCACCTATGTAACCGATATCTTATGTCATGGGGTACTTAGGGGGATTGCTCTAGCCTGGGCATTAGCCATGTGGGCTAGCCAGTCACCCTTTTAGCTCCTCTTACCTTAGTTTTGTGTCTGAAATGAGAAATGTTTTTGACCACCCTGTTAATGATAGGGATGCTACCAAACACCTTCTGTTACCGCAGCGTAGCTGAACATTCAGTTGAGTTTAGGACCATAGCTGCAGATATGGGTTGGAATGATGCTTCACTTCAGGGGGTGTTTCTCAATGGGCTACAATGATTCAATTGAAGGTGAGTTAGCGGCTAGGGATGACTCACGCAGCTTAGACACTTAAATCTCCCTAGCCAGTTGGACAATTATCTTCGCGAGTGCTGTAGAGAGAAAGCTAGCCGTCCTCCATCTTTGCCCTTCTCTCACTCATCCCCGCCACCTCTCATGAGAAATAGTCCTGGTCTTTCCACAAGCCTCCATACACTTCCTAGTTCACTGTCTCCCTCTCCCTGGCTGAGGAACCTGTGCAATGGATAGACCCCCCCCCCCCAACCCCCTTTCACCAGCGGAACACCTCTGAAGGATGAAAGTGAGTTTGCGCATTTATTGCGGCCATTTCCTAGCTTCCTACCCCCTTCAGCCAAAAGAGGAGGCTCGTCAATAAGAGTAGGGACTCTAACAAGCCAGACAACCTCCCCTTAAGTTCCCCAGTCCAGAATGGAGTTTGGTGCCATGCTTATGTGGAACTAACAGTCTCTTCCATTGTGTGCCTTGGTGGATTCGGAGGGGGGGTACTGTCACGACCCTGGACGTGCCTCCAGTTATTTTCCTTGTTAACACAAGGGAAATAACCTTTTCCCCTGTCAGTCTGTGTGTATATGGTGTGGCTTCCTTCCTTGGCACTTTCCGGCTCCCTCCTGATTGCAGCACATTCACCTCACCTGCCCAGCCTTCACACCTTCCTTCCATTAACTTCTTAACTCAACAGTATATCTTCTCCACTTCTCCATCCTTTCATTGCCAGATCATTGTTTCAACTGCAGTGGTAGTCTCTCGGCCGCTCTGCAATACATAGTCAGAGCCATTCCTCATGTTGTTTGCATTATCCGTATTTACCGTGCTTCCGGCCTGCCTGCCTGCCCAATTACCAAACCCCCGAGCTTATCCTCAGCCAGCCACGCTCACTCCCTCATTCTGTCTTGCTCAGCTCAACTCCGCTAGCCACCATCCAGCTCAGGTTTGCCTTTTGCCTTACCTGCCTACCTCATTCCCCCTTATTACTACAATAAACCCCTTTTTATATTACTTAATTCCACTGTCTGCCTGTGTTTGGGCATTGACGGTGTCCGAAAACAATTTGTCAATGACATTTTCAAACTGGTTTGGGGCATTAATGGAATTACAAACATCCTAATGCAAATCTTACAGAAAGATGATTCAGCAATGAGGACATTACTGAAAACATGCCTAAAAAGAGTACAGTGCAGAACTGAGGGAGGATGGGTAATGTTGGTCTTTAATCTCCCTCATCATTACCTAGTGGTTTAATAGAGGCGATGGCCCCAAGCGCATATAAAACGCAAACACAGTCGTTGGAGAGAGAGCGGGGAGGGAGTAAGATATAGAAAGAGTGTGAAAGGTGGGGCAGTAAGGAAAAACTGTGAATCTGCTGCAGAATGAGATACTGAGAGATGCTGGTGACTGGGTTTAGCCGCACCAGTTGAGGGAGGCTTTTAAAGCAGATCATCAACTCCAGCAGTCCCTCTTTTAGGCAAGGAAATTTACCATGATATGACAGCCAATGGGCTCATGTCACACTGCATCACGACTGAACCGATAAAGAGAAACAACCTCCTCTCTGAAGGAGGGATGACAGAAAAAACACATCAAAATATGAAGAATTAGTTCATGAAATAAAACACGCTATCTATCCATATACATTCCCGGTGTCTATTGATCAGTTTTATGGTAGGAAAAGTGCTCAACAAATGAGGAATAAAATAATCCAGTGATTCAAATATTTAAATAAATTCTTTAATAGACAGTACAAGCCTGTTTCATGCCATAAGCAATCATCAGCTGTCAGTCAATGTGATTGACATCTAATGATGTCAATCAGATTGATTGTACTGTCTATTAAAGAATTTACTTGAATCACTGGATTATATATATTAAACATACTCACACACAAAGGTGTAAAACCATTAGTTAATCTCCATTGTGAATGTGAACATCAAGTTTTTTTCACCTTGTGCATTAGGTCATTATTCATTTTGGAATAAAGCAAAGGCTTTTTTTTCTCAAAATTGATGCTGTAACCATTAGTCACTGAGTTAGAAATGTATGCAAGAGAGCAACTGAGTGATAAGGAATTGATTTTTGAGAAATTCGGGCTTACAGGTCTTTCTCATCCGAGAGCCATTTTCAGCTACTTGCTTACTGTTGCTTTTCTCATCACTGGTTTGGTCTTATTTGAGCTTTCTTCTTGTTTTGTTGTTTTCACTGTGTTTTCCTGTAACACTTGAGATTTTAATTTTTATGAAAAAGATGCTACAAAGAACATTGTTCTTCATTATCGTAATTGTGGTGATTCCATCCGGCTGGACATGGAGAGAGTGGAGGACAACGTTCCTCTTGTAAAAAGCTGCGTCCTCTCAATAACCATGTTGTGACTGTAATCAGTGAATGTTTCCCAGAAGTCTGTGCAAGGATTATTAAAGAGAAGTGTAATGCTTTACTTTGGGTCACAGCGATGTGTACCCCCTCAGTACCTCACTGCACTGTGTTTCTTTGTGTGTGTGTGTGTGTGTGCATTTTCATGCGTGGTTGCAAGTGAGTGTGTGTTCACGTGTGTGCGCTGCACTTGTGTGTATTACAGATGAATAGACAGGGTGATCAGTAACACAAGACAGAAACCGCCATACAGCTAAAGAGTCATTCTTGCCATTCTAATGGCACATGTAAACACTTCAATCTCCCTCGTTTGTCTGAGAGGATCTTCTTCATGCTTGAGAGTCAGGTGAGTCACTATTTTGTTGGCCTTACTGTTTTGTAGATTTCTTGCTGATGTTAGACAAGATATTCATCTCATGCATACTTTTTTTTGGGGGAGGGGGGGTTCCCCCCTTTTCTCCCCAATTGTATCCGGCCAATTATCCCGCTCTTCCGAGCCATCCTCGGTCGCTGCTCCACCCCCTCTGCCAATCCAGGGGAGGGCTGCAGACTACCACATGCCTCCTCCGATACATGTGGAGTCACCAGCTGCTTCTTTTCACCTGACGGTGAGGGGTTTCACCAGGGGGATGTAGCGCATGGGAGGATCATGCTATTCCCCCCAGTTTCCCCTCCTCCCTGAACAGGCGCCCCGACCGAGGAGAGGAGGTGCTAGTGCAATGACCAGGACACATACCCACATCCGGTAGGGATGCCTGAGTAAGCCGGAGGTAACACAGGGAATCGAACCGGCGACCCCCGTGTTGGTAGGCAATGGAATAGACTGTTACGCTACCCGGATGCTCCCCATCTCATGCTTACTTAAAAAAAAAAAAAAAGATGATTCAGCTCTACGGTGTAAAAGATGGTTGCCCTGGGTGGCTACTGAAGAAAAAATAAATCATCCCATGGTTGAACGGGGTGTTGTTATCCATTTTACATGGTGGAGATGGACCTCCTTGTGGTGTGAGTAGTGTTCAGGTTTTGATTTTGAGACCAAAGGACCAAGTAAAGACAGACATCCCCTGTGGGTGGGACTGATTTTAGTAAATATTTAATGTAGTGCTGTGTCAGTTAAATTTTAATCACTTTAGAATAGGAACAGTTGTATACCATATTACACATGTATTCAAGTGCTTAGTAACCCTTTAAAAAAACGTTTCGTCTCAGGTGTGATTCATAATTTAGAAGAAATAAAAGCGGACGTAGAAAACAAGCCTTTCTCTAACATTAATCTCCTGAGGTACGAGTTGCAGCCAGCTACTTTTGGCTTCTGCCGATGTGCTACAAGGAGAGGTAAAATACAAATGAACTATCCCGCACTTGATATACATGATTCGTTTCAAGGGTTTGACGAGTAAAATAAATTGCTTTGAGTTTTGACTCTTTTTTTTTACCATGTCACGTTACCTTGTCAAACAGTATAGCAGATGATTAAGGTTTGTCAATAACTAAATAAGCCCCCACCCCTGTAAATTAGACACCCAATTTAGCTATAGCGGGCATATTTTCTCCATGGCTGACTGTGATGGCAATCGTAATAGCTCTGAGCGTGCCAAGTACCTGAGCTCATGTCTGAGCATTATTTATTAAGACTGATTCTGAGATAATAAACAATAAGATGTTTCGAGACAGCAACACAGGATGCTAGTTGACAGGGACTAACTAACTAACAACAACAAGATATTTGCGAAGATGCTGTATGCTGTCATAATCGCACGCTCAACACGAGGGGGAACATAAATAAAGATTATTAGGTTAATTAATTGTCACATTTATTACTCTTTTGTACCACCGTGTAATTACTCTGCACTGCTTTAATTAAATTTGAACATGAGCCAACACAGAGATAATTTGTTTTCAGGTTACCAAATGTTTTCAGTGTGGCTGAGAGGAAATGACACATGCTAGTACGGCATAATTCATCTGGCTGAGACACTGATACCCAGCGCTCAGAAAGGAAATTAATTCAGCTCTCCAGCTGCACAGCCAGGCAACATTAAAGGCGAGAATAACTAACAACAGCAAACCCAAATACCCGCCGCTCGCTTGTGCTGTATTCAAAACCAAACATTCAATAACCAGGCTGAATTAAAAATATAGTGGCGGTTGCTTATCTGATATATGGTGTGTGGGATACAGCTTCTTTTTTTCTTCATTTTGCTTCCTTTTCTCTTTTTTTAAAAATCTGTGTCTGTATATGCGAGTGTGAATGAGATTTGATTAGGTGGGCGTATCACTGTGTGTAGTATGTGAAGGCATCACTTTGCTATGTATGCATGAAACGCTATCAAACAGGAACATGACACAAAACGGTACGCGCATGCATCGACGTGTCCATAATCACAGAGGGGAATTCTCAGTAACTATCATGGATTGTTGACCATCTCCAAGCAAGCACTGGAGAGTGTTCAAATGAGGATTATCTCCCCCGGCACAGCAGAGAATTATAGCTCTCTATGTCATTGATTAGTCTTGCATATATTACATGCCACTACACAACCCGCTGTCATGATGTTATGCTATATCTCGCAGTACGTGCATGAGAAACACCATCACCAACCTAAAAACAAGAGCCTTACAACTTCCTAAACACCTTCAGTAAAATATATCATAATTTTGACAATGTCTTTATAGGTCTTTATTGTTGAAGCCAATTAATATCAATAAACTTAATATTACTATTGTTTGGTTATACAATACTATTTTACTCATCTCTATCTATCTATCTATCTATCTATCTATCTATCTATATATCTATATATACACACAGATAGATAGATAGATATATAGATAGATAGATGGATAGATTTAGATATATAGATATATATGATTAAAATATCATCAAATGACCCACTGCACTGAACAATTTAGTAACTGGGAACTGATCATCTGAAAAATTAAGAGAATACATTTACATTTCTCGAGTAAACATTACCTGTGTGAATTGTTAATTTGAAATAAAAGCTATGTTTGCTCATTGGTTTAAGTCAACATGAATATTTAAATGATACTGGACCTAATCATATTGTGTAAATCAACTAACACTTTAGTCAGGATTCCTAATTATTACGGGTCATTGGTTATAAGGACAGGTTCCATCAATTGCTCCTTAATCAATAGGCATGTCTATGTGAAAGCTGTATGAATGGGATAAGAGGAACTCAGTCTTATGAAAGCCACTTTATTTGACATTGTATTCTTACAATGAATTGTATTCTTCCAGTGAATTTGTTCTCTGCACTTAACCCATCCTATTGTGTAGGAGCAGTGGGCAGCTGCAGCGCCCGGGGACCAGCCCCAGTTCTTCTTTCCATTGCCTTGGTCAGGGGCCCAGACAGGAGTATTAACCCTAACATGCATGTCTTTTTGATGGTGGGAGGAAACCGGAGCACACGGAGGAAACCCACGCAGACACGGAGAGAACATGCAAACTCCACACAGAAAGGACCTGGGCTGGCCTGGGGTTCGAACCCAGGACCTCCTTGCTGTGAGGCAACAGTGCTAACCACTAGGCCACCGTGCTGACCAAAAATATACATGGTAACCTTAGCATTCTGACACACTGTATGTTGAATTACATAGTTAGGCGAACCCAGAACGCTCGGTTACATTGGTGGCAGCTGTGATCTTATACAAGCCACTGTTGGTGCTTTCCTTTGCACATGTCAAGCCATTGTCCATGCTGTTGTTTTAGCTTAGCTGCCCCAGTATAGGTAGCTGGCTAACCCCATGCGGAGCTTCGAGGACTGTACATAGCTATGTTGTGGCCATGTGGTGTGGAGACGAGGACCCTTTAAACCCAGTAAGGGGTGGTTCAACAGACGCTCACCCAGCAGGGACGTGAGGGTCAATCTGCTCACTCCCTTCACGAGTAACGGGAGCCAGAGTTTCCTCAGCTGGGTGAGGCAATTAGAGGTGGCCGTCCTCAGGAGGCAGCGGTGACTGCAGTAGTGAGATAGTGAGGATTCTTCCTACTCGCCTCAGCAAGTCAGCTTTTTCTGCTATGGGACAGCCTTTCTGTGGCAGTCAAATCAAATTATGCTGCTGTTAAAGAGAAACTTGGAGCGGCATTTGGACGGAGACAGTTAATGGATCTCTTTAGGGCCAGCCTTTCAGCTTGTCTGCCCACTCCTGGTGAGAGCTTGGAGGTATATGTTGCTGAGGCATTCCCAGACTATGGGGACGTTGCGCAGGGGGAGGAGAAGTTTCAGCATTTTCTCGCCGGCCTGTATCCAGCGTTAAAGGCCAAGTGTATGGAGCAGGGTGCCATTGACCTGGAGGAGGCTTTGATTGTGGCAGAGCACTGTGAGAATGCCAGGGCGGCTTTGCAGAGACTGTGTCAGTACATATGCAGGTGCCTACCCAAGTGAGAATCCGTCTGTGCAGTCTGTGTTAACTTCCTATGGCCTCCAGAGGGCAGTTGATAAATTGACAGAGGAAATGTATGTCAGGTGAGTGGAGATGAAATAGATGTATGAAGAAAATCAGAGACTGAGAGCCTGGCACAATGACAGGAGGTAGCAGGGATTCCGCTCACCCTCCGGAGAGCACCGTAGCTGCAAATGTGGTGAAATGGGATGTTAGTCCAGGGGTTTCCGGGATTGATACCGGGGTCGCTCTCCCAATTTGTGTGCTGTTTACACCGCAAGGGGGTTACCTATTTCGTCGCTGTCACACCGACTTGTAGGGTGTCCCCCACTTCTTAGCCACCAGGGAATGGGAGCCCAAGTCCAGGTTGGCATACCCGACGTGTTGGGGAGCTGGGGAAGCGTGGTGTGTGTTTCCTGTTGCAGTGGCAGGACACTGACAGCAACTATCAGGGAAACGGTCAGTAGCTGGTGTTGGGGCCCCAACACCAGCCCCTTCGACTGAAGACCCCTTACATCATGGCATTTCTGAGGACACTGCTAATATGGACCATAGTGCCTGCCCTACATCTAATGTTGGGGGAATGGCGGAAGGCACTGAAGTCTCCATATTAGTGGACTCAGGAACATCTGTATATTAATTAGTGCAGACTTCCATATGTAATTCCCTGCCCTGTGGAACTGGCCCCTGAGGAGAAACTATATAGACTCCTGTGCAGTAAATGGACAAATGTTCAATACATTGGGCACCTTGAGGTTATCTTCTGCTTGGGCCCCACCTGCTGGCATCACAACTTTCATGTGATGGGGATTCTGCTCAGCCTGGACTTTCTAACCATGAACCATGCACTGCTGGACTTAGGGCAGGGCGTGTTACAGTTATGGAATGTTACTGTGTCCCTGCTTTGGGGTGGTGAGTTGGTACCTGAATGCTCTAATGTGACCATCCCCCCGTCTGAGTGAGGCCCTGGTGCTAGTGACTGTGTGTTCCCATGGTGGTGCAGGTTGGCTGCCGTAGACTTTGAGGGGTCTCTCTAACCTAACATTCTGGAGACAACATGGCTAGTGGTTGCTCACACAGTGAATGGTGTGAAAAATGGTGTCACAGTAGCCCGCATTCTGAATCCCACTGAGGAGGTGGCCAAGCTCAAATGGAGGTTGCACCTGGGTGAATCTTACCGTTGGAGACACCGACATTTCATTACCCCCCTGTCCCACTAGCATGGAGGCAGCCACACCGCCAGCTACTGCTGGAGGGCAGAGCTGTGAGAACTGCTGCAGCTGTTCGCTGGTGTTTTCAATCTGTGGCAGAAATACAGGCAGGTGCACACTTGCCAAGCACTGCATTAGGACTGGTGACCATTCCCCTATGAAGCAGCATGCCTACCGTGCATCTCCTGAGGAATGGGCTGAGATTGAAGGACAGGTGGCAGGTCTGCTGGCTGATGGGGTTGTGGAGGAGAGTAGCAACACCTGGACATCCCTGGTGGTGCTAGTTAGAAAGAAAGGGGGCAGTGGAGATTTCACATTGACTATCACCATCTCAACTCTGTGACTATCAAGGACTCACACCCTCTCCCATGAGTGGATGACAGCCTTGATGCCCTGGCGGGCTCACCCTGGTTCAGCACACTGGACTTTTCAAATGGCTACTGGCAGGTGGAAGTGACTGAGGAGGACCGAGAGAGAATGGCCTTTACAACTGGCAGGGGTTTGTACCAGTGGCGGTCCATGCCTGTGGGTCTGATTAATTCTCCGGCCACCTTTCAGCACATGATGGAGTCATTCTAAAGGGCCTGCCTTGGCACATAGGCATGGTGTATTTGGATGATATACTGATCTATAGACACTTGTTTGAGGGTCACCTCCTACACCTGGAGGAAGTCCTGTCCAAGATACAGTGGGCAGGCCTGAAGCTTAACCCCAGGAAATTTCACTTTGCCAGGGACCATTTGTTTTCCTGGGCCATGTGGTCTTCCGACATGGCCTCCAGCCAGACCCATGGACTATGGATAAGGTAAGAATTTGGCCTATCCCCTGAACCCCTGAGGTCAGGGCCCTTGTGGGCCTATGTTCATACTACAGGAGGTTTTTGAGAGATTTCTCACAACATACTGGGCCGCTGAATCATCTGGAGGGTAAAAATGTGCCCTTTAAGTGGACCGCTGAGTGTGAGGTGACTTACCTCAAGCAGATGCTCAACTCCTCTCCGGTGGTTATGTTGCCCAACTTTGCACTTTCTTTTAAGATCTACACTGGTGCTTCTAAGGACTCAGTTGGGGCAGTGCTGGCACAAGATGATGAGGGACTTGAAAAAGTCGTAGCCTATGCCAGCCAGGCAACACGCAGAAGCAATTGTCCACTTTTGACAGAGAGCTATGGGGTGTGGTGTGGGCTGTGCATGAATTCAAACACTATGTTGGGCTGTCTACATTCTCCGTCATTTCAGACCATTGCCCTTTGTTGGGTCTCAAGCATATGGCCATTGATAATGACCCCGGACGGAAGAGTAGGTGCGTTTTGGAGCTGGACCCATTTGACTGGGTCTTTATTCACAAGGACGGCTGGCACCATAAAAATACTGATGCACTGTCCTGACGGCTTATCTATCCTGACCCTATCATTCCGGACAGTTCTTTGGCTAAAATGCACACAGTCACCTCTGTAGGGGAGCAAGATCACTCTCTTTCCCCAGACAGGGCACATATGGACCAAGTTCCTGCCTATTCTATCTGCGACATAGACTCTGAGTTGCGGTCATGGTAACACGAGGACGCAGACCTTGGTGTTGTGTTGGCTTGGTTGTAGCAGGCCACAATGAAACCACCACGCAAACTCCTCTGGGGGTCTTCAGCCAGCCTGAGGAGACTGTGAACTGAGTTTAACTGCTTGTCGGTCATTGCGGACTGCTTTGTCGGACAGTGCTATTCACACCCATGGGGGAGGGGCAGATTCAGGTTATGGTCCCCTCATCCATGGTGCCTGAGCTTTTTCAGCAGCTGCATGGGGGGCTGGCCGCCACACATTTTTCAGCTGAACTTGTTTGGGGGAAGGCCAGGCAATCCTACTACTGGCCCTTCATGTTGAGAGATATTAGACAGTGATGTGAACAGTGCAGTCTGTCAGACCCACAGATGCCCAGTCCCCAGACAGAGGGCACCCATAGGGAGGGTCCCAGGCTAGCCACCCGATGTAAAGACTGGCCACGGACATCCTGAAGCCATTTTTGACTTCTTGAGGGAATTGATACATCTTTTTTATGGAGGACTACTTCACTGAGTTTGTTGCCCTGTACACTGCCAAACCAGATGGGTCATACGGTGGCGCATTGCCTGTTTGAAGATTATGTTAGTGCATGGGGATCCCAGAAACTCTGCACAGTGGCCAGGGCTGCCAATTTGAGGCAGAGGTAATTCAAGGCCTTTGCAAATTGTTGAGGATAAAAAAGACACAGCCCACTGCCTACCAACCCAAGTCTGATGGCATGGTTGAGCACCATAACAGGACTCCGATTGATCAGCTGGCCAAGATGTTGCTTTCTCATGGGGGTGAATGAGACACGTATGTGAAGTGGGTTGCTTTTGCATGTAACACCTCTAGACATGCCAGCACCCAGTTCACCCCCTTTTACCTCATACATGGAGGTGAGGCACGGGTTCCAGCTGCCATGCTTGTGCCCTCTGGTGTTCTGGACTCACAGGGCTCCGGGTCCCTGACAGAGTATGCCTTTAACATAGCAGAGCGGCTGGAGTCGGCCTTCAGTGTAGCCAGGCTTAACTCGGCAGAGGCTTGCGAGAGACAGAAACTGTATCATGACAAGGGTAGTTGCCACCGTGCCAACGGAGTGGGTGCACTGGTTTGGCTGAATAACCCCACCAAGAGCCATACGAAGTTGCCACCACATTGGAGGGGCCCCTATTGGATCATGCAGGTGCTGGCTTCTGGTGGCGAAGCTGCCCTGATGAACTGCATCGTCAAGCCCCTGGACTCATTGGAACGGGCCCAGGTGGTTCATCATGACAGATTGAAGCCCTACACTCTGCTGTTGCTGGAACAGACTGTTCCTGCCACTCCTCCCTTCTCACATACTCCTGCCTTAGAGGCTTCACTGGTCCCCTGGTTTCCTCAAGTTGGGGATCTAGCCTCAGGCTGGAGGGTTGGACAGTGGACCGGGTGGGGATTCATTGGACCTTGAACCCATGTAGCCTTGCAGGGGATGAGTGGTGCCCCCCCCCCCCGCACCTTCAGGATTTTTTCATGTTTTGAGTTTTCTGTGGTCTAGCAAACTTTAATGTGTTTTTTTTGTACTTGAGCAACATGTTTTCAGTTTGTTTTGTGTGTGTAGCACAGGTGTATTATTACTATTGTTAGACTACTGCAGGTGTTTGTTGTTGTGGACGGGGTTGGCGTAGGAGTTACCTCGCTGTGTGTTTTATATATTTATTTATTTTTTTGTGAGAGCTTATTTGTTCGGTTTACGGTGAAACGGGAATGCCTCTAGTGAGGGAAGGGACGTGTGTAACAGACTGTTCTGTGTTTCACTATGTGCTTTTATATGCAAGGTATGGTGTCCTAACTGAGTTGCCGTAGGGAAGAGAATGTTTTGGGGGATTTTTCCCTTTTATTGTTGTAGAAGTTGGAAGAATAAAATGAGGCAGTGATTGCTGTTGGCCATGCTCTAGAGTCTAGCGTACTGTTTATTAGCCCAATTTCCCCTCGGGGGTGAATAAAGTATTTTGATTTTGATTCTGATTATTGTTTTCCTATCAAATTATGTAGTTAGGCAAACCCAAAAACCTTGGTTACAATAGCATCAACACATTGTGTCAAATACAACATTGCATGCAATTTTTCTAACACTAGTAAACATGGCATAAATAAACAACAATAACAAATAATTCTCACAAAAGCCTCTCAGCATGCATTACAACAGTGGACTTTTGTAGCCCCACCCCCTGTTTGCAGAACCTCCCATTATCTACCTTGCTTTTGCCCCCTTTCTCTGACACTTTCTCTTTTTTTTTTTAACTGCTCACAGCAAAGTCACACAAGAGTTGTATGTCACATCTATGATATGATGGGCTCTAGTTTCAGGACGGCGTTGATGCAGACGTAGTGACAACTTCATTGGGTGAAAGGTGGTTTTTCTCTCGCCTGGGCGTGTAGGCTAATTTCTGGGCTTGCCGTTGCGCCGAAATAGCCCACGGGCGCAGTAAAAGGTGTGTCAGTCAAAATCAGGTGGCGCAGTGTTTAGTTAGTAAGCTAAATCATGATGATTATCTTCACTCCAAAACAGATGTAAAATGTAGCTTCATGCATGCTCAGTAACCCAAGTAGGAAAATCAAAGAAGGTGGAATCAGTTCATCTGGATAAAACGTTTACTGACAGATACGTTTCATCACTCAACTAAGTGACTTCTTCAGTCTAAACTGACTGCGGGTATCCCCACCCTTATAAACGATACAGTACAATACAGTTCCCCAACGACCGAAACCAATGACCAGTTTCATATGCAAATATGGGTGTGACCTTTAACTAGAGTTTCAAAGGCCGTTTGTACTATTCACAGAGGATAAGGGATTGTTGCAGTCACAGCATTGTAAAATGGCGAACAGATGTATAACGACCAAAACCAATGACCGGTTTCATGATCTAATATGGGTGTGCCCATTTACTAGAGTTTCGATGGCTGTGTGTACTGTATTGTACTGTATTGTTTATAAGGGTGGGGATACCTGCAGTCAGTTTAGACTGAAGATGTCACTTAGTTGAGTGACGAAACATATCTGTCAATAAATGTCGTATCCAGATGAACTGATTCAATCTTCTTTGAAGGTGGAAAATACTAAGTGATTTTGTGTTAAGATGTACTCACCAGACCAGTGTGGCTCGCACAAGATATCCTCCGAGAAGTAACCCCAGACTTGTTGAAATACAAGGCATCAGATGACGTCTGACTGTATCGTTGAAATAATGCAAAGTGAGGACAGAAAAGTACAACGCTGAAAGTGAATTAATGTTGAAGTATCGCTGCATGAAATACTCGAAATCAATCATTCTCATTTCTTATCTTACGGATCGTAATACTGCTGGCTTTCTGTTTATTGCGTTCTCATGTTTTGCCTGGCACAAAACCTCTGACATCTGGCTTTCTTAACAGTATAGAAAAGCAGCAGTACTGGGGTGTCTATCTATCTATCTATCTATCTATCTATCTATCTATCTATCTATCTATCTATCTATCTATCTATCTATCTATCTATCTATCTATCTATCTATCTATCTATCTATCTATCTGTCTGTCTGTCTGTCTGTCTGTCTGTCTGTCTGTCTGTCTTTCCGTCTGTCTGTCCATGGCTTCTCTGATAGTTTAAGCGTTAGCACAAGTCATTGGCACCCATCATAATTTCCTAAAACTGTTGTTGATGAGGATGGTGCTCTGGCGAAGTGGTGGTGGTGATTGGGGGCAGGAAGAGGAGGGCTTTGTGCGTTTGTGTGTCAGGAATGCCTAACACAGTACAGATTGTACCTATAAATCCTTGTCAAAAAAACAAAACAGAGTGAATAAACATCTCAGTAAGGAGTTTTAAAGACATATTGCATGCATAGCCTGGGGTTACCGTGCTTGCTACATGGTAAGCTACCAGCAGTTATGCCATAACTATTTGGTCAAAGCTGGTATCGTGCATGTCCCTGATAGGAACTGAGTGCATAACCCTGGCAGTGTTTCAATGCATACTGAGCAAGAACCTACTGAGCTACGATGAAGGACAGTTAAACTTCATTTTCATCTGCTGTAATGGTATATTGGGACTCAGGCAATCACTGGTTGGCATCCCATTTAAATGGGACTAACCCCGTAAAATTAGAAAAGCAATTTCAAAATACACCCTTTGCGGTGCGCTCTGGTCTTCAGTATATTTGGATATTTGTAACTCTCTTTCACAATTATGAAAGCAAAAAAAAGCAAGACGTTCCTCTGTAATTTCATACCGATTTAGAGCCTGGAGCTGCCCTGCAGATGACAGTAGGAGACACTGAACTGCTTCAATTTCATGTGAAGTTTTACACCCAAATAAGCTTTCCTTTGTGGCGGTGATAGCGTTCGTGACCTGGAAAATAGATGTACGTACTGTGTACCAACAAATGTACAACCACAGTCTATTTATGTTTCCATCCTTTGGAGTGTATATTCTCCGTGGAGCTGTACATGAGTTGGAAACAACAGAAACATGAATTGGAGGGAATTTGTCAGTGTGGGAAACCAAAATAGATCACTCAAGACAATTTCCAAGGAGACATCCATTCAATTCTCCATTGGCCGAATAATGAAAGACGGTTGGAAATTTACTGATAATTAGAGGTAATGGCAATCATCTGTGTTTTCCTATGAGGAATAGCGCTGCTTCTCCTGTAATATCTGACCTGAGCTGCTGCTGCAGGGAGGTATAAATGTGAAGGTTAAAGAAACAAAACCTCTTTGTGTGCTTATCTTATGAGCCCCGGTGCTGCAGATAGTAAGCCCATTCACCAACCTCTTCGTTTGACAAATAATTTAGTCAATGTCTGGTGGTGGGAAAGTTTATGATTGAAACCTATGGTCTTCTTGATTGTAAGTGGTATCACACTGATTTGACTGACGTGCAAATAAGATCTTTTCGAGAAAAGTAAAACGCAAACACTGCTGTGTCTGGAAAAAACCCCAACACGATTACCCCTGTTTCATTTTGATGGTTGTCTCACTGTGATTAACATGTGAGGATTGTAGAGCGCACAATTAGTTTTTCCTTGATTATCCATAGCAGGTCTATCTGGATGACTGCGTGACAAGATGGAAAGTAACATTTCAGGATTAACTTTGTTCGGATCAATATTAATCTTTCATTTTGTTCCCATGCAGCAGCAGATATCTGAGTGAAGTCATTTGGAAAACAAAGCTGACAGGTGGCCATACTCGATTCCAGTCCAGTAAACAACATCTTTCCTTTTCTGGAAAGTAAACTTTCCAATTTCAACAAGGGGAAAAACAAACCTCTTTGGTTGGGAACACTTGTCTGGTATTGTTTACCACGTACATCCTTTCACTCTCCTTTATTCTTTTCTAACAGAAACCTCGCAGCTATGTTTCCACCAGCAAATAGTAAACCATTCTTATCTTTTGCACATGTTAAGGACAGTTCTGTGGACATAGTCATACTTGACCCCCTACCCCATTTAAAATCTAAAGCGTTATTTCCTACACTCAGAATGCCATCCCAGACCTGGGTGGATCTGTCACCTGCTAGACATACTAACACACCTTCTATAAGATGTGTGATGTGTTATATCTTCTAAGAAGATTAACAGAAATGACGCATCATCTCATATGACGTCATCCACTCACGCCGTGTTTGTTCGGGGGGGGGGGGCGCGACCATTCACAGCAGCAGTTTACCTGTGTAAACAATCGGGTGACGTTGTAAACACTGGCGTCTGACGTCACTGTGTTCTAAACTTTACATGCAGCACCCCCAGCGCCATCCAGACAGGAGTCACAAAGCGCTTCTCAACCAAATATGAGGGACAGACGCAGTCGTTCTGACGACTTGTCATACGCACCTTGCTGAATTGCCCTACCACAGTGCACATTTACAATTTAGCAACCCCTAACCCTAATCTTGACCCCCCCCCCACCAACCTTATTGGAACAATTGTAAATAAAGAAGAAAAAAAATAATTAGTGATACTATACTATACAGTTAAATGAAAGGAGCATCTTCTTAATAAGACGATATAAGCCTGGATGTGAGAAATGGGGCGTGGCTTTGCTGTGTTTGGGGCGTGGCCCGCCTCCTCACACATTTCGCCTTGTTCATTTTCACCACTGGCGGAGCCGACGGCTCTACGAGAGTTTCAGCGTAATGCATCACAACCAATAACTGGGCATCATCTCGGAGAGCGTTAGTTTTGACGTTTGTTTAATTTTTTTTCTCTCTCTCCAAAATACCAGACTTCCGCGGTAGGTGTGTGTGCATGTGTGAGCCGCCAGGTAAACCCCTTTCTTTGGACGTTTAATTAAAAGACAAATCTCACCAACTACTTTTCTAAGTTGGGGGGAGAGAAACTTCAGAGGGAAGCTACGGGCGGATAAGGGACAGTGCCGGGTTGCCCTGCGGACTTCTTGAGCAACCATCACCAAACCAATTCGTCCCAGTTTCCCCACTTGGCTTGCCCAGTCTTGGAGACAGGGGAGAAGGAGGTGGACCCGCCCGGAGCCGCCGGTCGCGTGGCTTCTTTGTATGCAGCAGCTGCTTTTTTTTCTTCTTTTTTTCTGAAGTGCACGTGCGTGCACAGAGCGCGGCTCGGCGCAGACAGAGACGGACGCCGGCCAGCCTCCATGTGGACTCCCCGAGAAACGAGGCGCCTCGCCAGGGTGTAGAGGAGGAATATCCACACACAAAAAAAACTCTTCTCAAGGCTCCCCGCTTCACCCCGAAAACCCCAGTTACTTCCCCCAGTGTCTCCGTATTCTATCCTGACCAAGCTCCGTCCAGTTTCACCGCCTCTCTCTCTCTCTCTCTCTCGCGCGCGCGCTCTCTCTCGCTCTCTCTCTCCCCTCAGCGCTTGGATTGTAATAAAGGTAGAAATAAAATTTGAGTTGTGTGCAGAGTAAAGCTACAACCGCTCGGTTCCCTCCAGACATCATGGATGTAAGATTTTACCCGACAGCCGGTGGGAATTCTATTCCGGGAGATCCACCTAACCTGGATTTTGCCCACTGTTTGGGCTACTACAACTTCAATAAGGTGAGGGGAATTGTTTGGTGCTGTTTGGTTTAGTTTTGTCTCGGGTTGGGGGGGGGCGTCGGCGGTGCATTGTTTTGAATCCAGGTGCAGCAGCAGAGAGAAGTGCTATCTAGTGCAGAACTGGCCCAAATCCTGCGAGGAAAGAAACAACAAAAACAAAAACAACACTTGGTCACTTTCACCGCGGCATGCTTCGCCTTTTCTGTTTACTCTCGGACGACTTTGACCCTGCTTCATGTTTAGTTTGTCGACCCCCCCCCGCCCCGCCCGACCCCCCCCATCCACTGTCTTTATTCGACTACCAACTTTGCTGCGGTTCGTTATGGAAATGGAAAGGTTGAGTAAGTAGCGTGATGGCACCGTGGTAGTTTGGCGCTGCTCTCATCCTACACAGTGCACCGCTAAACTCCCACCACAGTGATGTGGAGCCACGGCGATGGGCGCTGTTGCCTATGCAATGTCACGTCCCTGATCGCCAGTGGTGGATCGGCGCAATAGCACCCTACGAGCGTTACGACGTGAGAAAAGCAAGACGTATCAAGTGACAACTCCGCTGCTCTGCAACGCCCGTGACCCTCCTCCTCCATGACCCTTTACAAGCATGCGGTTACGACTATTATTACCTCCTTATGGAAACAGTCCATCTGCCCTTCGCCACATGGACTTTTTTTTTTTTTATACATGTGTTATCGTCTTATTGAGACGCATGACAACTCCGGTCCAAGTCATTCAAAGGATGGCCTCAGTGTGTGAGCTTAGCAAAACTGCGAACACGTTTGCTGCGACGATCATTTTGCATGTCTGATTTTTGATGTCTGGGCTTAAAAATGAAATCAGCCCAACGATTTCGACATGTCCAACTTCTCAAGTCAGCTAAAGCCCCTGCAGTCCTCACCAGCACACTGCTTTGTTTATCAATACAGAATGAATGCACTCACTGTCAGGACTGTTAATCTTATGCACATATCTTTTAACTTGGCAGCACTTAACGCTAAACCCTCAGATTGTCACACTTAGTAGATCTGAAATGTACAACATGTACCCTTGTTTTATTTACTGACACCAAAAGTCATACATTTCCTTCCTAGATGGAGAACAGCCTTTTTTACTTTCTCTGCCCACATCTCAATACAGGCAGTCAGAAGTGTGAGTTGTCCCCAGTGCTGATGACATAAAGCCAATTATTAGGATAGTGGTTGCATATAAAGATGGGAATGACATAAAGCATAGGAGTCGCCTCATGATATTGCAATGTTGTAATGCTTGTGCTGTTGGGACCCTGATGCATGTTTGCAGTGATGGTCCAAAAGCGGGACACAGAAATGTACATGAGTCCTACATGCTGTTTTCGTCACCTCTTTACAATTTTTTTTGTTGCTCCTCACGCTTCGTCCGCACCATCCCCACAATTGCACCAAATGATTTATCCCTGTAGTGCAGCTCTGTTTGCCCTTGCTATTTGATGGCCCCCAAAACAGTTACCCTGCTTGTCTCACTGTTTCATCAGCTCTTTGTCATGTGGCCACCTAGCTGTCATGTGTGCCCAATTTCATCATGTCTTCATCAGCCCAGAGAAATCTTAACTACATTGCTTTGATTTGGTGTAAGAGTCGAAGTGTGTGTGTGTGTGTGTGTGTGTGTGTGTGTGTGTGTGTGTGTGTGTGTGTGTGTGTGTGTGTGTGTGTGTGTGTGTGTGTGTGTGTGTGTGTGTGTGTGTGTGTGTGTGTGTGTGTGTGTGTTTTATGTCTGCTGATAAATTCCCCCAGGTCATGGGAAATGCTCCATCTGTAACAGTAATTGGCCAAAATGCAGTTGCAGTTAGAAAGAAAGAGGAAAAAAAAGGGGGGGGTTCTTATCCGATTTCTCTCCCGGTATGTCTCGGAGAAGGAGAGTAAGAGAGGGAGAGAGAGCATGCAAAGCAAAGCATGCATCACATGCTAATTACAATCTCTTTGCTCAGTGAACAAATGGGCTCCTTTGCATGCAACTTTCAAATAAGCCTGCAGTTTATTTGAATCAACCCAATGAGAGATAACAAGACACAGAGCAGTTAATCAGCCAAACTGTGTGTGTTACTTACAAGCGCCCCAACTCACGCAGAACCCATACATCGCCTCTGTAATCTATTTATAAGCCGTCGCTGCAACTTTGCAAATAGCAAAACTTCCAAAGTGCCTCTGACAGCCACCAGATTTACAGTTTTGATATTCCAAAAAGGCAACGCTCTCTCAAAACGCTGGCGCAGGAAATCTTTAATTTTAATGACAACAGAGGCAGAAAGGACCCAGAGGCACTTTTGAAACATCAGAGATTCTTTTAAATTTACAGAAAGAAAAAAAAAAAAAAAATCCAAATGAGTGGCACAAACTTAATTAGGTGCTGCTGTGATGACTAACGAAGCTGCCTGCTTTTGGCACCGACATGAAGGCAGAGACATGCCTCACACGTCTGAATATTGGTGGGGGAAAACATATTTAGAGAGGAAAACGGACCACAGCTCCTATATATGAAAACTATCATCGTGGGGTTTTGTAAAGCTGTCTTCATTGCTCCCGGGTCGCTATTTCTCTGTTTTGTTTTAATGCTTAATGGAGTTAGCCGTGTTCAGGTGCGTGACAGGGCTGTCACTGCTCAGCGTGTGTCTGCCAAAATGCCTTGATTTACTTTTCAACATAAGTCGAGGCATACCCGGCGAGGCCCCCTTTTTCCTAACTGATTGGTGGGTAGTTGAAAAACGGAGCGGTCGTACATTGCATTCAGTATATCTGGGGGTAATGGCTTTTAGTTTTACTGTTTTTTTGGCTTATGTTGAGAGCACATGTGGTTGTAGTCAGTAAAATTTACAAGAGCTGCCTCGCTTTGGAAAAGTTCAAACGAATACATGCCCGCATATATAATGAATATATATATATATATATATATGTATGTATGTATGTGTGTGTGTGTATGTGTGTGTGTGTGTGTGTGTGTGTGTGTTGTAGTTCCCATTTTGGTTGTTAAAACACTGAAGCCCAGTGATGTGTGGGACAGTTAGATTTGTGTGGCTTTTTTCTGGGAAAACTCTGCAATTGTGCCCAGCGCTAACCAAAGGCAAGGAGCTTGCTTGGCTTTTCTGACTGTTCTGGGGTACTTCTTAAAGTCAGATGTGACTTAGTTAAATGGTTTCATGAAACGGTCCCTCTGTTATTGGCATATTTATGGCCAGGTGTTCTATTTTTTTGTGAAGTTTAATAATGTCTTAAGTACAGTACTCATTTAATGTGGCCTTTCATTAGCTTCAGGGTAAGAGGGGCTGAAATGACCAACAGATGTTAAGAATCAAATCCTCACATGCCCGATGGTGACACCAGATCTTTATTTGCAAAACTAATTCCAGCTCTGCCAACACGTCATAGTAATACGGGGGGGGGGGGCTCTCAATAAGAGCCCGCTCAGAATAACTTCATTCACAAAAGACATAAAATGTACAGGAAATTGCCTCGGTGTCACCAGTGTGCACATATTTTCAATAGAAAATACATCGCAACACATCAGATACTGCTGTACACTTGGGCTGCAACTGATGATTGTTCTCATCGTCCATTAATCTGTCGGTTATTGTTTCTATTAATCGCTGAGTCTATGAAATGTCAAACATAATGGCAGATGCTCGTTACAAGGTCCCAGGGCACAAAATGGTGTCTTACAACTGTTTACTTAGTCTGACCAGCAGCCAAAAACAAAACGTAGGTATTCGGTTTATAATGACATGAATCGGTGAAAGGCAAGCAGATTTTTTTCGATTTGTGGTGTTTGATGTTTGGCATTTTTACTTGGTAAACGATTAATTGATGATCAACATTGTAATCAATTAACGTTCTGTCAGCTGGCTAATCGATTAATCATTTCAGCGCTAGTGCACATGGGACAGTGATAGTGTCCTGTCACATGGAAACGAGGTAAATGAACACAATCAGCAGTGTCATGTGACCTGTTATTGTACTGCAGACCCATCTGCCTGCCCAGTGCCAATGATAGCGGGTTTGAGTTTGAGTGGGGAAGTGGCTGACGATGAGGAGTCTATCCTGAAAACGGTCCGGATGACAAATCCCCTAATGCCATACAGGGAAGACCTTTTTCCCCTGTTAGACGGAGCAGAGATAAAGTACCCCCGAGTATTTAACATCTACTTAGCATTTTGCATCCACTCGGCTGTGAACGACCGAGCGTGCCGTAAAAAGCAATGATTAGGAAAGTTGCCTGCACTCTTAACACTCGGTGTGATGATGTAGCGCCGCAGCTCACAATTATCAGAGGACGTTATCGAGCTCATAAAATGTGCTGTAGGTGAAAAGGAGAGCCTTGACTGTGGATGACTTGGGACCTCTTGCCCATGTATATATGTGTACAAAAACAGAAAAAAAATGGAGAGGAATTGAGGTCAGGAAGAATCGCTGTGCCTTCTCAGCGTTGAAACCACGGAGCTATAGCTTCTCATTGTCCGTTGGCTGTGGTGGCCCGGGCTTCCTTTGTGTTTGCCTTCCCCTTCTGCTCGACGGCAGGGAAGGGGTTAAGACTTTTCCCAGCCAGGGGGCCGTGTGCATCTCTCCAGTGTACACAGCTGGTGCCATTTCATCACACACATTCTAAACATATCCAAACAGCATTTTAAATGGGGGGGGGGGGGAGTAACCTCAGAGTCTTGTCTGCATTGTCAGATTGAAAGTAGATGGACATGACCCCGAGGTGGCTCTTAAACGTTTTGGATATCCAGGAAGTGAATAGCTGGTGTGTTTCACAGAGTCGTTTAATTGTGCCTTGTCATGGACCCAGATTAACAGATTTATTAAACGGCTAATTTTCCCTCAGAGATTATGGACTGTTATTTTTAGCCTGCCTGCTTGGAAGAAGTACTCGGAGGTTTTTTGTGCCCTTAAGAATGACTGTTTTGTCTAATTCTGCCATGATCTATAAATCCAGTCGATGGTAAAAAGAAACAATATTTTTTCAGAGCAGACATGCCCATTTGATCAAATATGAGTGTGTTTGTGTGTGCGTGCCTGTGTTAGCAAGTGTGTGCGTCCGCACGCGCGCGCGTGTGTGTGTTTATCCACATCCATCGACTTCCTGCATACTGCTTTTACATTTCCTGCATGGACTTCCTCTGAACAAGGTTTATAGTCGTTGCTATGGGCCTGCATAAGTCTTGGAATGATTATGACACAAGGATGATTTAGTAATGGAGACATATTGGTGGAAACTATGCAAATGTTTATGGAAACTGGCCTTTTAAAGGGTCAACAATGATTGTTCCCGTAGATGGGACTCAAAGTAGGGCTGCGATAGCCTGGTGTTGAACCGTGAGCCTGATGGTTTCTGAGTCCTCTGACACCGGATTATCGCAACTGTCACGCTCTTCGTTCCATTAATCACACTGACGTGTTGACATGACACATGCGTGCCTCTGCACATACTAGGGAAAAGGTCCCTCTCGGTCGGTTTCAGTTTGTTTAAACTTGACGGTTTATGAACATAAATTGCCAGCGTGCTGAACTTGTATGTACTGTAAGGTCAGCTTGCCTGTTTTGTTTATGGGGTGGATTGGACAAAGGCTGTGGATATGGAAATCTTGGACAAACAGAGCATTTATCCAGTCAGCACACACCAAAAATCTTCTCTAATCCCGCTACCGCTGCTTACAAATCCACTTTTGTTACATATCCTCCGACGTTAGTCAGCATAGTTCACATAGGGAGAGCCAATCCAAAAACGCCGCTTCTCAACCGGTGGCCTGTCGACTCAGAACAGGGTCACGTGTCCCTCTCGACTGGGTGGCAAACAAAGAACTAACCAGGACATTGTGTTGTCTAATGTATTGAGTTGCAATCGCACGGTCAGAGACAAATTAGGGGCCCTGTGAATATGCAGTATAAAACCCCTGCTAAAATAACAAAGGGTCTTGCATAGTGCATGCACGCATTCATTTTTAACGTTGGGGGCCCCGGGGGAAATACATGCGAGCTATGAAGAGCCTCGCTTCTTCTGAACACATTTTAACCTCCATAGCTGTTCCAACATCTCTTCTAGTGATTATTATAGATTGTAAATACACAGAAGTTGGTGGATTCTGCTGCGTTGTACTTGATGTTGTGTTGTTATCATTTATTGCTACACAGCATCACTCCACCGTCCATTAAACCACACTGGTTTGTGTGACTTTCTGAGGACCGAATCAGTTGCAATAGCATCTAGATAAAAAATGAAAATAATTGAAATAGTATTTCATCTGTTTAGTTGGTCTTTCTTTCTTTCTTACTTTCTTTTGAGACCCCCCCTTTTTTTCTCCTCAATTGTACTTGGCCAATTACCCCACTCTTCCAAGTCATCGCGGTCACTGCTCCACCCCCTCTGCCAGTCCCGGGAGGGCTGCAGACTACCACATGGCTCCTCCGATACATGTGGAGTTGCCAGCCGCTTCTTTTCACCTGACAGTGAGGAGTTTCGCCAGGGGGATGTAGCTCGTTGGAGGATCATGCTATTCCCCCAGGTTCCCCCTCCCCCCTGAGCAGGCGCCCCGACCGGCCAGAGGAGGCGACACTGCAGCGACCAGGACACATACCCATATCCGGCTTCCCATCTGCAGATACAGCCAATTGTCTGTAAGGATGCCTGACCAAGCCGAAGGTAACATGGGGATTCAAACCAGCGATCCCCATGTTGGTAGGCAACGAAACAGACCGTCACGCCACCCGGATGCCCCCTATCTTGTTTTTCTATTGTTGTCCGAGCAAATGATGGTTTTATTTCTGCCCTTGAAACATGTCACATCAGAGCAGCAGTTTTCCTCTTGAAGTCTTAAGTGACGGTACATTCTCTAGATGCTCGTCTTCAAACTCATGGGGGAGATTTTGGATCAGGCATACCCAATATTAGCTGAACATTGCCCCCCTGCCTTGTTGGTTCTTGTGTTCTGTTCTGAAGTCTCGTATTTCGTATTCAGTAGTTATTTCTCAGCTGTAGACTGACCGTTCTCACATCATTACGGGGCTAATGAAAACTTGAAAAACTTGTTCCCATCTAATATTTATTTGGATGGTGATCAGACAAAGCCTTCATCACCCGGTTTTGCAGCAGTTAGTCGGTTGCCTAACAAAACACAGAGCTTGTCAAATGGAGAAGTTGCTGGTAATTATGTCCACAGGAACTTAAAGGCAAAAACCAACCCCTATAGTCAGTAATGACAATGAACATATACCAGCATCTGTAAATGATATATTAAAGTGAAATACAAGTCATCTGTTGCAATAGTGGAGGCTTTGACTGTTACACTTCCCATACAGATTCAGAAAAACGTATCTAGTCCATCATGATTTCAATGAAAAAAGGGTGTGGGCATAGAGGGCTGAATGTTTCAGGACCTTTTAAAAGACTGAATTATGACCTGACAAGACAGCCAAAAACATATCCCTATCAGTTTCTGCAGCTTTGCTAGGTTGTATGTCAGTGCAAATTAGTTTTCTTTTAATTCAAATTCTATTAAGTTTTCCCTGTAAGGTTAAAGCTGGAATGATCCCTCTTCTAAGGCTGTGTGATGGACTGCTATCAGCGTTTTTCTAACAGGGCGCCCCAATGAATAAGACCAAAGTTCCTGCGAGATACATTTTGCGCCATGATAAAACCTTTTTAATCTCGTTTTGGCTCACTACATCTTTGATGGCATCAACCTCGCCGACTTTTTAAAGGGAAAAGGGGAAAGCTCCCTCTTGCCCCAGAAACTGCTTTTACTGTGAATTAAGCAGTTTTCAAAAGCGCTAGTCAATCATTTCTGGTTGGCTGATTCAATAAGTGTTGTGTCCCTATAGTGGTTAGCCTTGCCGTTAAAACACTTTTTTTTTAAAGCGCTTTCTAGTGGGCCAGCCGGTCCGTGTTTCATAGATCTAATGTCCAATTCTCTTAATGGGTTCAGAGACTGTATCAAAACATTCAGCTGTTTTCCTTTCAACTTGAGTTGCTTGACTTAAGCCCTCGGCTCTTTTGAGGAGCACGAGCCTTTTTGCATATGTATCCTCTCCCTCTCCCACACTTCTGAGCCATATTTTCTGGGCAAGACCAGTCGAATCCACTTGTTGTGGATTGTCGTTATCTCTCTGTCAAGAGATATTTCCCTGAGCTGTTCCTGCTATTTTCCCTTTTTTTTTAACTTAGCCTTTCAGCTCCTGAGTAGTCGAAATGACTGCGTACAAGAGGTTCGGTTTCTTCGATGAGTGATAATTCACTAAGCCCGTGCAAATTAGTCTTACTGAGGTGATCAAGCCATCATTTTTTTTTCTTCAGCAGTTGCATTACGTGATCCCTTAATGAAGTGTACCGCCAGGTCAGAGTTAAGGGGACTGACAATGGCAGCACGTGTGCAAATATCCCTCAGACCTGTTTAACTTGAAGCTCAAATAATGGGGGTGCATAAAACTTCACTTTGACTGTTCAAATAGTAATGCTATGGGATTCAAGGAACCGTAACTTGGAACATCGATTGGCTATACACACACACACACACACACACACACACACACACACACACACACACACACACACACGACTTTGTGAAATATAAGCCAAGAAAGGAGTCACATTTTAACACCGGGAACGTCCTCTACAGCCAATAATCAATGTTGTAGTAGTCACTCATTGGAAAATGACCCATTTACTCTGCTACACAATGACAGCAATACAAATAGTGTTTCCCCTGCAACGTTTGTCATCTACCAACAAGGGAGCACAACAACCGAGACAAATAATTTAAAGAAGAATAAAGTAAATCATCGCTGAAGAGTACCTGTCATGTTTTTGGACACATGCAGGCAGTACGTTGACCCTCATGTCTTTGAGACAAATGAAGCGATGGCGGTCATTTCAGCGCTCCCAAACTGTTATTGTAACCTTTTTTTAAATCTCGTTTCTGGGCGTTCGGGTGGTATGGCGGTCTATTCTGTTGCCTACCAACATGGGGTTCGCTGGTTTGAATCCTCATGTTACCTTCGGCTTGGTCAGGCGTCCCTACAGACACCATTGGCCGTGTCTGTGGGTGGGAAGCCGGATGTGGGTATGTGTCCTGATCGCTGCGCTAGCGCCTCCTGTGGTCGGTCTGGGCACCTGTTTGGGGGGGAGCGGGTGAAACTCCTCACTGTCAGGCGAAAAGAAGCGGCTGGTGCCTCCACATGTATCGGAGGAGGCATGTGGTAGTCTGCAGCCCTCCCCGGATCGGCAGAGGGGGTGGAGCAGTGACTCGGACGGCTCGGAAGAGTGGGGTAATTGGCCAGATACAATTGGGGAAGAAAAGGGGGGTGGGGAATATTGTTTCTAATTTTTCCCCCCTCCCTCCCCAATTGTACTTGGCCAACTACCCCACTCTTCCAAGCTGTCCCGGTCGCTGCTCCTCTAAAGTTTTGCATGAGTTACTAACATTCCATATAACCCCATAACTTGGTGGCAGGGCTGCAAAAAAAAAAAAGTTGAGCTCCATGTTCTCTATTGAGTGGCTCACAAATCATACACCTTTATTGCCAATGCCTCGTGCCCAAATATTATGTCCATCCGAGACGATGGGGCAACGATAACATCTATCTTACTCAAATCTTCATCATAGCACTAACAGCACAACATACAAAGCCACTTCACCCATTAAATAAATTTTAATGGTCTCCCAGATTTGGAAAGGGGCCATCATCAAGCCCTGCCAATGCTATTGAATCTTAAGTAGACATGCATTAGAGGATAACCGTATTCTATTACATGCATACTTAGTTTCTTTTTCTTTTCTTTTTTTCTCCTCTTGGTAACGTCCTTTTTCATAATTTATGTTTAGTTTGATTGGTGGTAAGGTCTCAATGTGGTGTGCTGATGGAAGTCTTTCTCCTTCCTCCGTTCGACCCCAGACGGGAGTGAAACGGATTTTCTCAGAAGAGTGTGTTTTACCTCCATGCTTCTCCCATGAAGATCTTTGTCAGAAAACTTCTTTATATCCAGCGCTCAGTAAGAGACTGAAATAACTTTCAGGTCTGACTCCAGCTCATTTTTGGTAGGAAATAATGCAGAAGAACAGGAATAACCTTACCCTCCAACTTTAAATCTTTGTCGTACAGAGAAAGAGAGAGAGAGAGCAGTTTGACTCTTACGTTTTGTTTCTCATTTGTTCTCTCTGGCTGCTTAAGGGCGAAGGCATTGGTTTAGTTTCATCTTTCCAGTTCCGAGGGCCCCGATAGCAAAAGAAACACAGCAGCGTAACAACATTAATGATTAGGCTGACAAACAAAGTGAGACATATGGGCTCAGTACAAAAATCCTGGATTAAAAGAAACACAGAGGCAGAGTTTTTTCTTATTGAATGTAGTAGCCAGCCACCAGATAGCTGCGAGAGCAAACACATGGCTGTTTCCCTAACGCTTTGCTGCAGAAATGTCACTTACTCGTGTCGGCCTCAAAGTCGAAATGGACACTGTGCATACAGGGTGCTCAAGAAGAATATCAAGATTGCTTTATTGCCGGTGGGATTTTATTGGTCTCAAATGTGCATTAAATAAGAGAGAGTGCCTACCTTTTTGTTCTTGTGGTAATTGAGTGGTGCTTTTAGGATGCACTAATAAAGGTCAAGTTGTGAGCAGACTGCAGGTGGCTGACATCTTGCTGCTGGAGGCAGTATTGATCTAACGCAGGATTTAGAGGCTGCTCCTTCAGATTTATAGTGTTTTTAAAAGGTGGCTCATATTGATACAGTTTTTTAACTCTGTGCCCCAGAATATGAAGTTCACAGGCCACATGTCTGTGGTCCACTTTTTGCGATGCTTTTTTTTTAGATGGCAAGCATCTCATGCTCCTGGAAAAGAGCTCACATACTCACTCATTGATATATTCAAGGTTAACTCGTACATATCTATGATAAAAAAAAGGGAGGGGGGGTCATCTGGGTGGTGTGGTGGTCTATTCCATTGTCTACCAACACTGGGATCACTGGTTCAACTCACCTTGTTATCTCCGGCTTGGTCGGGCATCCCTACAAATACAATTGGCCGTGTCTGTGGGTGGGAAGCCGAATGTGGGTATATGTCCTGGTCGCTGCACTAGCGCCTCCTCTGGTCAGTCGGGGCCCCTGTTCGGGGTGAAGGGGAATTGAGGGGAATAGTGTGATCCTCCTACGTACTACGTCCCCCTGGCGACACTCCTCACTGTCAGGTGAAAAGCAGCTGGCGACTCCACATGTATCGGAGGAGGCATGTGGTAGTCTGCAGCCCTCCCCAGATCGGCAGAGGGGGTGGGGCAGCGACCGGGACAGCTCGGAAGAGTGGGGTAGTTGGCCATAAATACAATTGGGGAGAAAAGGTGGGGGGGGGGGACACACAAACACAAAAACCCAGAGATTTGGGAGGCAATTAAAATGTGTTCTCTAGTCCTGCCCCCCCTCCCCACTTCATTCTTACTGGCTGGTGGAACTAGAATTGACATTGACAAGAAGTGCACTTCAGAAAAAGTTGAGATTGTTTCAACTTTGGCAAGAGGTGGAGCACTCATGGCACCAACATCTAAATCGAGGTCAGAGATGTGACATATGCACAGAGCTGTGCATATTAAACACTTAATAGCGTAACCTACTGGGAGAAATAAAGGGCGATCATGGACACCACTGAATCATTTTTGTGGTTCCTTCCCATCCCGTCATGCAGTATGTGACAGTGACATCAGTGCACAATCCAAGCGGAGAGGAGACAAAGCATTGCATTGTGAATTTTTTAGCATTAAGTAGTGTACATACGTTGGACACTACATTTCCAATTGCAATGTGGGATTTTTGGAAGACACTCCATAGTGAATACATTTTATTGGCAGAATTCAGACATTCAAATGTACTATATAGCGAAATGGGGGTGAATTTGACACAGCTCGGGTATGCATTGAGTCGAGAATGTTCAAAGCATGACCTTTCCATGGAAAACAATACAAAAATACAGGAAGTGCTTTTTTACAGGTCTTTGATGAATACATGGCCTCAGTCTACTGAACGTCAATTCACCAAGTCCTTACTTGCTCGGTCTCATGAACAGTAGTGCTTCTATAACATTGTGTGTTCTTGTCATTTATCAACTCTATCATTCTTTTTAAAAATATCTTAGACTGTGATTTAAGAAAACAGCATCTACTGAATAGAGAAGGACTTCTTAATGATACTGTAATAGCTGCTATATTATCCATGAGCCTAGCTACACTATATGGACAAAAGTATCGGGACACCTGGCCTTTACACCTACAGGAGCTTTTATGACATCCCATTCTAAATCCATAGACATTAATATGGAGTTGGTCCCTCCCCTTTGCAGCTGTAACAGCTTCCACTCTTCTGGGAAGGCTTTCCACAAGATTTTGGAGCATGTCTGTGGGAACTTTTGCCCATTCATCCAGAAGAGCATCTGTGAGGTCAGATACTGATGTTGGATGAGAAGACCTGGCTCGCAATCTCAGTTCTAGTTCATCCCAAAGGTGTTTGATGGGGTTGAGGTCAGGACTCTGTGTGGGCCAGTCAAGTTCTTCCACACCAAACTCACCCAACCATGTCTTAATGGACCTTGCTTTGTGCACTGGGGCACAGTCATGCTGGAACAGAAAAGGACCCTCCGCAAACGGTTCCCACAAACTTGGAAGCATAAAATTGTCCAAAATGTCTTGGTATGCTGAAGCATTAAGATTTCCCTTCACTGCAACTAAGGGGCCTAGCCCAACCCCTGAAAAACAACCCCATACCATTATCCCTCCTCCACCAAACTTTACAGTTGGCACAATGCAGTCAGGCAGGTAACGTTCTCCTTGCATCCACCAAACCCAGACTCGTCCATCAGACTGCCAAACAGAGAAGCATGATTCGTCACTCCACAGAACATGTTTCCCCTGCTCCAGAGTCCAGTGGCAGCATGCTTTACACCACTCCATCTGACACTTGGCATTGTGCTAGGTGATGTAAGGCCTGCATGCAGCTGCTCAGCCATGGAAACCCATTCCATGAAGCTCCCGGCACACAGTTTTTGTGCTGATGTTAATGCCAGAGGAAGTTTGGAACTCTGCAGTTATTGAGTCAACAGAGCGTTGGCGACTTTTACGCACTATGCACCTCAGCACTCGTTGACCCCGCTGTGTGACTTTATGTGGTCTGCCACTTCATGGCTGAGTTGCTGTTGTTCCTAAACATTTCCACTTTTCAATAATACCACTTACAGTTGACCATGGAATATCTAGCAGGGATAAATTTCACGAACTGATTTATTGCAAAGGTGGCATCCTATGACAGTACCACGCTTGAATTCACTGAGCTCTTCAGAATGACCCATTCTTTAACAAATGGTTGTGAATGCAGACTGCATGG
This sequence comes from Lampris incognitus, assembly GCF_029633865.1. Lineage (NCBI taxonomy): Eukaryota > Metazoa > Chordata > Actinopteri > Lampriformes > Lampridae > Lampris > Lampris incognitus. Next base: position 54,055,399 of record NC_079214.1, on the reverse strand, counting down.
CTAGCTGCTTGATTTTATACACCTGTGGCAATGGGTCTGAATGAAACACCTGAATTCAATGATTAAGAGGTGTGTTCCAATACTTTTGTCCATATAGTGTAGCTTTCAACTTGTGTACAACCATTGGGAACAATTTGCATCGCCTCAGTGAAAACTCTCGTGTTGCCACAACTGTGTGATTAAGATAAAGTTTTTTTTTCATGACAATTATGTAAAGTGGAGTTGCATCATGATATTTTGCCTTTGAATATTTTAAAAGAGTTAAAGTCAGAGCTCAGTGTTGTCCTCAGCTCCGTATTGCAGCAAAGCTGTCTGCTGGCCCATGAACTCTCACAGGTGGTCATGATATTGAATGGCTGTGGCAGAAAAAGGATCAAGGTCTGCGAGGCCTCAGATTTGACACTGTTGCCTACCTGGGCAGCTGTTGACAGTTCTTTAAAACAACATTTCTCCAAAGGAAACTGATCTATTTCCTCAATCTCAGAGGTTCTCACCCGTGGTGCACCTTTTCCTACCCCTGCACAACCTGCAACAAGGTGCTCTCTTCCTTAAATAAGGCCTCAGTAAATTTTCCCCTTTTCTGCTAACAGAAGAGGAACTGAATGAATACACTGTTTCCAAGGCATTACAGGCACTTTATTAAAGTATTAGCTCAGAGTTAGCCAAGGTTAACCGTCCATAATGAAACACTTTGAAAATAATGATACGCTGCATGGATTTATGAAGGCTTGTGGCTGCTCAGCTCCGTGGCCGTGACCTTCAGCTGTTCCGCAAACTAATTGTGGTGATCCTGCAGCACCCCTGTAGTTTCAAGATTGTATTATCTTTTGATTCACATCTAGAAGAATAGATCTACCACAAACTCTGCTGCTGAAATTATTTTCGTGACATTGAGATGGCTGGCCATTTTCATCTCAGCTTGACTGCACTTTATAAGATGTACCCAATTTCTTGCTTTCACAATTACAAGCTGCAGTTGCAGCAGCTGCAAGATGCGGGAGGAAATTTTACACTACGGTTTACTTTTTTACCAGTTTAGCCGACCCACTATTCCAGACGAGCAACAGACAAATTAATTTTAATTCATACATTGCAAATCAACCAAGAGTAAGGCCTACAAGAGTAAGAGCTAAAGCGTATTACTGCCAAAGCCCATAATAATTTACAGAAAAGTAAATACAAGGTATACTGTAAATAAAGCAAATATTTTTGCTTGACCATTACCATCTCTTGTGAATATAAATCAGGGATCTAATATTCCAAGGCATGCTGCATGTTTTTATTAAGGACGCTCAATTCTAAACTTGGGTAGCTTGACTAATATTCTTGTCATTCCTTGAAGTCGCATATTAGATAACAGGCTGCAATTCATGCCGTATGATTACTGAATAACTTATACCTCACTACACTCAGAAATCCTAATATTAGCTTTGGCTAACAAGGTTATTACCGATATGTTTCATATGTGAATACTGCCTGTGGTTGCTTTTAGTCTTGCTGAAAAGTGTCTTGCCTTTGTAATAACCGAGGGATGAAAACATGATGTTTTTGCACCGGTGCAGAGAGGAAAAACAATCTTTTGTGTCTCCAATATATTTTCTAGAGATATCTCTTGTCACAAGCACAAACATTTTCCTCATACCGTGTTTTCCATGGCTTTGCTCTTTGAGATGCAGAGGTCCATTACACTTAAGCGTATGAGAAGGCTGTGTTAATATGTCCTTGGGCTGAATAGATGTGTATGCTAAGGCTAATTCACAAGTGTGCACACGTCCATTAGTGGGATCCTGTTAGACTGCCACGAGGTTGTTTGTTAATTATTGTTTGAAAAGCCAGTATGCTCTGTTTGATTACCGTTGCTGTTTTTGAAATCGCTTCTTCTGTTCTGGGCATAAAAAGATATACAACTAAGTAAACTGATTTTGTTCCAGCAGTTCATGAATATTATTGCGGTATTGTAGAAGTGGAATCCTATAGGAGCTGTCTGCGTGTATGTTTAAGGGCAAGAAGATCCAGTCATCTATAGCTGATACAGCAATTATTTTCCCCCCTCCTTTTTCTCCCCAATTGTATCCGGCCAATTGCCCCACTCTTCCGAGCTGTCCCAATCACTGCTCCACCTCCTCTGCCGATCTGGGGAGGGCTGCAGACTACCACATGTCTCCTCTGATACATTTTTCACCTGACAGTGAGGAGTTTCACAAGGGGGACGTAGCACGTGAGAGGATCACGCTATTCCCCCAAGCCCGCCGCCCCCCCACCCCCGAACAGGCACCCCGACCAACCAGAGGAGGCGCTAGGACACATACTTACATCCGGCTTCCCACCCGCAGACATGGACCATTGTGTCTGTATGGATGCCCCGGTAACACGGGGATTCGAACCGGCGAGCCCCGTGTTGGTGGGCAATGGAATAGACCGCTACTCTACCCGGACACCCATCGAGCAATAATTTAACCGAACTGAACACTCGTGATTTGTGTTAGCGCGTGTAAAGCTTTAGCCAGTTTATCCATTCGTGGCAGGCTCGTTTTTCATTGTCGTGAGGAGGCATGATATGAAAACGGCCCGCTCCGTGTTCAATGGTGTCATTGTTGGGGCACTGATATTTTCAGAAGAGTATGTCCCTAACAGGGACCATTTAACAAATAAGAATCATTGCCTTGTATGAATATTCATCACCGGAGTGTCTAATATCAGGTGAGCTGCTAGCAGAAACAACAAAGTAGTACATAAATCAAAGTGGTTTTCTTTGCCAAGGCAGAATCCCCAAGGAGGAAGCTTGGTGCTTAATTAAAATCCAGAAGGCTCGTGTTTTAAATGTAGGTGAGCAAGCACAGAATAACAATGACAAATCATGCCCCAGAGCATTAGTGGGGTGTTTTGGAAAACCAAAAGCACCATAGCTTTTTTTTTTTTTGCAAAATGAAAATTTAATTTGAGAGAGACATGCCGTTTCATTGCAGGGTGGAATAACAAACACTGTCAATGTAGTCCTCTTGATTTTCCTGGCAGCAGATCCCCTCCAAACCTGGGACTGGCATATTAATCTCGTAATTACTCATATGGGATTCCAATGAACACAGTTCTTTATTAGACATTATTTGATGGCTTATCCTTTTCAGCTCACTGTTCACTGATTTTAAGCTTGACAGCCTATAGCACAGTGTGCACCTCAGCTAGCTAGTATATATATATATGGACCGTTCACAAAACGTCACAGATCACCGCTTGGCTCATCATTTCTCGGTGGAGGAGAACACAGCTGTCAGACCCCACAGTATATATGGCATGTTCAAAGAAAGCTGCAACTTTTCTACATAAGGGCTTTTTTTCTATGAAAAGATAAGATGTTCAACATTTGGGGAAAAGCTAAATCCTCCTTCTCGATGGCAAAAACAAATCAAGCCATTTTAATAGACTGTAGACAGCTGAATGCCTCGACTGATAAAGTAAAAACACTTTTATGGAATATTAAAGGGATATCAAGAACAGATATGTTTCGAGTTTTGGTTAAAGAGCTCTTTCTTGTGTGCAGCACGGTTTTGAGTGCTGGCACGCAGACAGCATCAACATTCAGTAGGCTCAGTGTATTTTAGGATGTCAGAGGTTACAGTGGCAGCTCCCCGGGCGATTGTTGTCCCTGATTGAGTTTCTTGATCTGACAACCCTGCGCGGCCCGCTCTCTGGGCTGCAGAGATGGATACTGTGGTAAATCATCATGTTAAACACAATATGGATTAACGTTTTCAGGAGATGGCAGTCACGGCGTAAACTGTCCTACATACTGTAATGATGTGTGTGTGTGCGTGCGTGCATGCATGCATATGCGTGTGTGTGTGTCACAGTTCTAACATGTGCTGTTTGGAGAGGTTGTGAAGAGGAACAGTATGAGGGAACATGTGTGTAGGTATCAGCAAAAAAAAAAACCTCTTCCAAGTCAAATCTACTCAATTACAGAGCTCTGCAGAGATATTCCAACACAACCCTCCCATTGGCTAACCGGTCACAGCACGTCACAGTGGTGAATACTTCAGACTCGGCATATTTTAATAAAGACGTCATGATGATCGCACTGTTGTGCAGTCATCTTATAACCTTGAATAATTTCAACACGAGCGCAATCTACACTACCTCTGATATAAATAAATAAATAAAAGCAGCTTGCAGACAGTGAAACACGAGGGCTGCCAGTCAACGTGGCACGCTAATTGGGTCGATCTCTTTAGCATAGAAGAATGAAGAGATTAACTCCCCCTATGTGTCCAGAGAATCTCCCCCTTTGGTTCCAGGTAAATTGGCTGATGACAGGCTGACAGGGAAGGGAAGCGAATTCTCAATAACTCCGAGCCTCGCCAGGTAATTGCAGCATGGCGAGTCCTGTTGGAAACGCTGCCAACCCCACTATACTTACTGGCTTTGGTTCACAAACGCATTAATTGAATCAAGGACATTATTTCACCGTGGAAAAAGTCAAAACACGGTTTATTTTCCGTGGTAATGTAATAAAAAGTGGATTGAAACAAGCACACATTTTGATTTAGCCTACTTTTATATTTCATATAACGATCCAAAATTTAATAACTCACTTCAGGGAGTTAATAAAAGGATAGGGGAAAAGAAAATAAGCACAAGTATATATAGATATAAAACCAAGTCAAACTAAGGGGGTATTAAACAAAGCAAAACCAGCTTCATAACACAAGAGGCGTATTAAATGAGAAAAAATGGAGTATGTGCCACGAAATAATGCCATATGTGCACAGTATGCAGACTCAGCAGTAAAACTAGCTTGCATCACAGCAGAGCTTCAAAACACCAGAGCAGATTGGGCAGAACAAGATGCGGATAAAATATCAATGCAGAAGATTAAATAGATTCATGAAATGCAGGCTGTACTGTATGCCTAATACAAAGACCAGCACTAAAACATCAACAATGCAGAAAAAATATGTTCTATAACTATATTTGAGAATATTCACAGTTGTGCAAGCGGGTTGCACAAAATCTAGAACGAGACTTGAGACTGCAGTGTATATTCAGATGTGCGAAACCCATTTCAGTTAATGGGGCAAAGGGTGCGGTTGAGGATGGGGGAGGGTTAGGATGGGGGGTGGGGGGAGTTGCGCGGCCAAACCCATAAGCCAAAATAATAATGCGTTAATGAACTCCAAATTTAGATGGTCAGAGGTATCCAGCGCCCGCCGAGCGACCGCATCTCCAAAACAAAGTGACCCATTAATTCCCAGTGTGCCAGGAGATCAGATGCTGTGAGTTCACATCCTCGGATGGTCCCTACCGACTGTATGCGTACTCGCGCAAGATTTGGGGAAGCGGGTCAAACACACAGCCAAGAAAGACAAAAAGGAGAGTGATTGCAGGACATGTGCGAGGGGGAAGGTGTGAGTGCCGAGCAGACTGTGACCCATTCTCACTTACTATGTTAGCGGAGAAACGCACAGCGTGGTTCTAAGATAGAGGTCAAGGGTCAAACGCAGAAAATGTCAGTGACCCTTTTTTTTTTAAGCTCCCTTGGACTGGAGAAATGGGATAAAAGTGCTCAGAGGGAGCCATGGTCAAAAGAGGAAATCAATACAGCTGTTAAGGGGAGTTGTACAAATAAAACATATACCATTATTTTCCCTTGTAAAGGGAGACGGGTTTGAGGCTACTTCCTTTATCACTCTTGCTCGTAACAATACTCTCAGAGGAATTGTTGTTTTGAAATGTACAGTGCAGAAGGCCACACATACCTTGTTGTTCTCACTCGCCATGCAAATTAGTTGAATTAGGCGTCCGGGTAGCGTAGCGGTCTATTGCGTTGCCTACCAACACGGGGATCCTGGTTCGAATCCCCGCGTTACCTCCGGCTTGGTCGGGCGTTCCTACGGACACAGTTGGCCGTGTCTGCGGGTGGGAAGCCGGATGTGGGTATGCGTCCTGGTCACTGCACTAGCGCCTCCTGTGGTCGGTCGGGGCGCCTGTTCGGGTGGAGGAGGGGCAACTGGGGGGGGTAGCGTGATCCTCCCACGCACTACGTCCCCCTGGTGAAACTCCTCACTGTCAGGTGAAAAGAAGCGGCTGGTGACTCCGCATATATCGGAGGAGGCATGTGGTAGTCTGCAGCCATCCCCAGATCGGCGGGGGGGTCCCATAAAAAATATAGTTGAATTAAGATAATACATAACTCTTGCCTCATCACTCAATGATACGAGGATGCAGAAACTGATAATATTACCATTGCCAATTTGTAATGTCAGTTTGCACAATGCATGCATTAGTGTTTGGAAGAGAAAGAAAAGCAGGCTGTTTTTTTTTCTGACTCATAAACCATTAAAACATATTAAACGTCATAATGCCCGGTTTTATCCGCAGGGATGAAACGCTGATGGAAACAAATGGTCGCACATTGTAGAAGTGTCACTCACACAATGTATTATATCTGCAGACCGCTGCTTTTACTAATTCCCCATATATGAACGCTTTTCTAAACTCACCTTTCTTTCTTCCTTTGAAAAGGAATGCTTTAAACATGGCATTTTCCCCACTAACTCCATAGACCGCGCCTTTCATATCTGTCCTGTCATTTTTACGCCAAGAAGTGGAGGGTTTTTTTTCCCGCGTTATGACTAAACAGATTTGTGGTACGTCTTTGTTCCAAACCTCTTTAAATGTCAGCGCAATGATGTGGAATGAAAGGTGAGGCTTAGTGTTTGTAATTATTCAAGGCTGGTGTCTTAATCTCACGCTGCTTCTGAAGTGGGGAAATGTTGAAATGACATTTCAAGTTTAAATACTGTTAAAAACATTAGCGGAGCACTTAGCCTTGATGATTCCTGTCACAGGAAAACCGATGTCTCTGACTCAACAGACGTCAGGTTTTGCTAATGATGTCCTGGTGTGCCGTCAATCTACCAGATGAATGGACAATAGTATGCCAGGGAGAAGACGCTTGCAAAAGCTAATTGCCGCTGGGACGCTGCTCAACCGTTGTCTAACTGTTATGTATGCAATTTTCTTTTGCAGCTGCCATTTCATCATGTAATTCAAAGATGACATGAAAGCGATGCGCTGGTTTTCTTTACGAGGCAGGAGTGTTGCACCGCCCGCCTGCAAGGAAAAAAAAGAAAAGAAAAGGCACGTGTGCAAAAAAAAGCACAAAGCAAAACATCCATATCCATACATTTTCATAATTTCAGCTAATTTGCCTCAGTCATACCGTTAATCTCTGCCAACCTGTTGATTGTCAGTTTCCAGAGACATTTCTGTCAGTAGCGCCAAGCAACACAGCCACAAATTGGAATGTGGTACAGCTCCGGGAAGGCAGCCAAGATTTAAATTAGACAATAACCTCTGCTCTCTCTATACTGCCTCTCTTTTCCAGATGCAGGCCCAGCCATTTGTTTAATACAGCCAGGCCTGTAGTGTATAATAGACTGATATATGAGTCACTGCTCAGCAGTTTGTGTTTTTCAGATTTATAGAGATTGAACAACTGGTCTGTTTGTACTTACTGTGTGCTTATAGGAAAAATAATAGAAAAGATTCGGGCAGCACAGGCCGGATACACCCGTGCAGGCTTACAAAAGAATCGATGCAATATATGCACGTATAATCCTTTGCAAACCTTAGGGATTTTGATTAGCAAGTGAAGGGACGAGACAAAGCAGCTTAAATGCCCATGCTAAAGATCCCAGCGGTTGTATTAAAAGACATGAACCTGCAAAAGGTAATTTACTCGGTCGTACGTTTGTTTGGCTCATGCATTTAGAGTTTGGTGGAGTTTGACTCATACGTATAAAAATTAACTTTCCAACAACTTTCACCACCTTGCTAAATAAAAGACTAAATGTCTTGCCTCAAACATCACCAACTTGCACTTGCATCAGAACCCCAAACTCATTTTTAATCTGTCACATAGAGTTAGTCTTTTTTTATCAACAGCTCTATGATTTGGGAGTAAAGAAAAAAAACATCAAATATTTGGAACTTTAATTGACAATTAATGTTAATGTAAGTCAGTTGTTGAAATGTCAGTGAAAACAAAAACAGTAATTTGAGGGGTTGCTGGGGTTCTACTGCATGCTATTATATGTTGCATATTATTTTATGCAATGATTTTGGCTTTTGTAAATAATATGTAGTGGTAATATAATATATGCATTGTATCCTTAACGTCAAATCAATTGTTCTGCTATTACTTGTTAAGAAATAGAGGACTGCATTGAGTTTTCTAAAAATTTCTTGACTGTGTGCAATGCCAAAGCCAGTTATAATGAGCGTATTAGTCAGTAATGGTACCCAGGGAATAGAGAAATGTGTCCACACTGCTGGAGCAATAAGAGATGACTCGGCTCCCAGCAGCATTCAATAGAGCTTTATGTGGATCCAAGTCCCAGAGCTCACAGCCTTCCAAAAAAAACCAGTAGTAGTAGCTAAACCATTACTACTAGCAAAAACAAACCCATTCCCAGTGGCAGAATGCCTCTCCTCCATGACATTTAAATGTGTATTTTTCAGATAATGGCCCCGTTAAAGCCACTGCAACTGATTTGACTGATACAGAAGTGGAGTCAGTAAAGCCTGGTAAAGTTCTACTTCTGTGACGTCATCTCGAGCCGGAGTTGCTTCAAAGTTGTTCAGAGTTAACAGCCTTGAGACATAGCTTACAGCAAAATGCGAGACAACACAGCTGGCGCGATCCTTTCCTTGTGTCGTTTCCTCGAGAACTGTGTGTCTCTGCACCAACAGCCATTGTGAGACAACTACACCATGTTTCTGGGGCCCACTCGACTGCCTAAGCCCCTTTGTGGCTTGTGGCCAATGGCTTTGCACCCCGCTAGATCAAAGATGGAACCCCATTTAGCTTGTGCTTTCTTTTAGGATTTGCTCTCGAGAGTGCGGAGCAAACTCACAGCTAGGAGAAGTGGAATATTGAATGGGCGACCTGCATAGCACAGAGACCAGTAGTGTTGGACCCGGGGTATTGGTCCACTGTAACAATGACAAGAACCATCTTTGTTTTGGCAGCATTTGCAGGTCTTAAGCCTCAGGGAATTCAATAGTCGTCAGTGTGTTTCAGTTCCAATCTGTTGTGTGATGGTGTATGAAAGGTGGTTGCAGAAGTATATATGAGATGCAAAATTGCAATAATGCACTTTGAAGAAGTAAAATCGTTTGTTGTATAACCATAAAAAAAGAGGGAAAAATCATAGTATATAATGGTTGAAAACAATATTGAGAACATTCACCAATGTTATATATTTTCCATTGATGCTTTTGAAAGTATGAGATCTTAAATTTAATTGTGTTTATTTTGGAGAGGCACATTTGTCAACACATTGTCCAAGATCCAGCAGAACCAAATGATACTTAAAATGTCGGTCTTGTGTGTACCATTGCAGGTGCTGTTTCCTCTGATCATTAGCAATAGCCAACCTAAAATTCAGGGGGGTTATACGTGAACCTGCAGATTTCTTCAGATCTAGGTCAAAGAATATTGCCTGGAGGATCAGATGGGTGGGGTTTGTCAGCTAGGAAAATGTAACGAGTGCCAAAAATGTCAAGACTGTTTGAAAGTCAGTTTAGTTGCCTTTTTCTCATGCTGTGATTGAAGGCTCATCTGAATGTCCTGATGCTGCTAATTCCACTTATCTAACACAGCAAGCCAACACACAGTTTAGGATTAAATACAATTTCATACACAGTTACACACTCATATTTCTATGTTTTCAACTCTTTATTTCTTTATGTCTGTGCTGGTTGTAAATTTACCTTTAGGGAACTTACAAAAAGTGCTAGCACTGACAAACCATAGCTGGACTTCTAGTACTACGTCTTTCACCGCTGGCATAATGACCGAGAAACTTGAAACGACACAATTCACATTTGCTGAGCTGTGAAAACACTCAACATGTTTCCTTTATTTTCATATTTAAGCTTCTCGTTTTGGCTAGATATGCAAACCTACTTCCATGTCCCATAAAACAGAATTATAATGTTCCTGTGCCATGTGGAGTACTGTAGGAGCAGAAGCCTGACATTGGTTTTGCTCCCACCCAGAGTCCTCTATAATTCATTTTTCTCACATATGAGATGCCATGGTGACCATATTCTCCGTAAGTTAAGGGGAGCGCGCTCCATCTGGGATGCCAATTTTATCACAGTGTCAAGAAAGGTAATATTCATACTTGATGCATTTGGGCCGTCCAGTAAATGGTGGCAGACTGCAAAAAATAATAATTATTTAACAATTAAAAAAATACTGTAATTTTTTACAAATCTACAACTAAGAGTGAAGAAGCTAATCATTTTGAAATAGTGTCAGTGGTTACCAATGCATTACAACAAGGTTCAAAAATGGTCTTCAATAAACTGTTATTTTTTTAATGCAGAGTGACCTACCTTATTCTTCCTTGTTAAAGGAAAATAAAGATGAGTCCACATTGCATTTTACCATGGGCATTGTTTTATTCAGTGCAGTCCATCAGGAATCTTTCATTTCTGTTTCTACGTCTAAGGGAGGGTTTAAACTGCTCCTCCAGGTTCAGTTTCAGGTTTCACAAAAGCAAACAGATCTGTAAAGATGCGGAGCCGGGCCACAATATCCTGAGTTGTATAACAGAGGAGATAATCAGGGGATGGCTTCAACAAAACTCCCCATCAGCTTGATTCAGAGCCCAGATAAGGCCTAGATTTTTCTCTTGATCCTGATCCTCTACTACCATGAGGAGTTCTTTGCATGGATAATATAAAGGAGGAGGGTAACCATCAGAGAGAACTTCCTTGAATGCTACCTTATGTAGCCCTGAACCAGCAGCCCTAATGGTGGAAGATGGTGCTGGGCTGAGGGAGTAATGATTTTTAGCTTTAAACTGAATTACCAATCGATTCGACCTGCAGATTCAGAACAGAGCTTGCGAAGACCGACTGTGTGGACCCACTGTGCTATGGAGTCGCTTTACAAATTGACTGCTGCACACATAGGGGGAAATATATCTGTATATGTCAGCTTGGCTCTGCATGCACGGTGGCCTGCTGGGCATGAATAGGCCATGTGATCACTGGAGAGGCAGCTGCAGAGTGTTTATGCTGAATTGGGTTGTAAATGAGCATGTATTTGTCGAGCGGGACCTCGGGAATCAGAAGATAACATTCCCAGAGGTTTTGTTTACCCTCTGTACAACTAGATCAAGCCTAGGTTGGTAGGAAAGTAAAGGGTGCTGCTTTACTTCTTTTTTTTTTTTTTTACTCGTCTCCTCCCCTTTTGCTAAATGAAAGGCTCTGTGACATGGCCTGATGCCAAGCCTAAAAGGAAATTGCAAAAAATAATACAAAGCAAATTACTTTGGGTTTCTCTGGATTGGAGGTTGAGTTTTTAACTGTGGTGTTTTTGCTCCCTTTTTATAGAGACCACTGGAGAACATATTAGCACAAGCGTCATGTTCCACAGAACAGAGGCTATGCTGTGATTACCGAGCTCAAGCCGAACTGTAAAATCGCTTGTCAGCAGTTGATATGTTTCTGGGAAAGCATGTGCTCCTGATTGAATTAGTTTTGGGGGTTCTCTGTGGGTATAGGAGGAATGTGTCCATGTTGCTTACCTGCTGACAGACAGCACAGCGCGGATATTGTGACTGCGATTGTCGCCGTGTAACCAAGCTTCAGCTTGCCGAAGCTGCTGTTGTCGATGGAGTAAATTGATGTTGCCTTTGTAATATTTCACATGCAGAATCTCTGAAATTTTCCCCTGCACAGTTACCTCAGTTACCTCAGGGTGTTCTGCTAGATTTATTCATGAGATCCATCTTCAGAATCAAATTGGTTCAAGTGTTGCTGCCAAAATGCAGATGTAAAAGAGTGCTCAATCAGATATCTAAGATATATATATATATATATTTTATTTTTGCTTGGAAGAACCCAAATCCCAGAGTTTCTTGTGAAAAATATTGTATTCCCCTTGCTCCGGCTCCACTCATCTTTGATCATTTCATAACCACTGACCAAGCAATAGGTCTATCTGATTTTGAAATGGTAAGGTATATATTACCAAGTATATATTTCCCATTTGTATGCACACAGAGATAATAGCCTTTGCTTTCAGAGGCTCCTCTGCTTATGTAGTCTGTGGATCTGGATTGTGCAGTTCATGTTTACTGATAGGATCGCTGTGGTTACTTCATCATATTGGAGGTGAGATGGGGTCATGTTCATACAATACTGTGTTTGCCCTGAGGTTGAAATAATTTTGTTTGCTATAATAGCTGTAAAACAGCTTATTTCCCATTGGACATACTTTGATAAGAATATTCCTGAAGTGAGGTTCAAAAGTTGGAGAAAACGGCCATCTAAATCACAGCACTTGCAGTCAGATGGAATAATATATTCACACATGCATGCACAAACACACACACACACACACACTAATATATATATATATATATATATATATATATATATATATATATATATATATAACCCAGTGAGTCAAGTAAATTCTTTATGAGACAGTACAAGCCTGTTTCATGCCATAAGCGATCATCAGCTGTCAATAAAGCTACTCAGGAAAGAACATACCATTTACTACCTCATCATGCACGTCACGTGCACAACGTCCAATGGGGAAGGGAGAGGTGCGACATTCAAAAATTCAAAAATACTTGATTGCTAGCGGTCCAATGGGGGGGGGGGGTATTTGTCTATTGGCATGATTTATTTATAATTACAAAATAGATGCTTATATCTATGTCTGCAACTGCTGGCCAGTTCATTCCTGTTATTCAACTCGGACATTTCTGGTTTGCAAATGATAAAATATTTTTCAGTCAGACACAGATGGTACATTTTACTGCTGGTAGAATATGCTTTGTTCTTTGAGAGGATTTTCCAGGTGGTTGAATAATTACTGTTTCTCTCTACCAATGACCAAATATAACCGCTTAAAGATGTCACATTCTTTAAACGGTTGTTTCTAAAGCTACAGGTGTGCGTCAAACCTCTTTTTGAATATTCCCTCTGTTAGACTGACGTATATCTCTATTTTGCCGTTGTCATTGGTCATCACTGTAGCTTGGTAGATAACCCCTTATGTATATAGCGTTTTTGTTTTTTTTTTCTTCCGGAAACCATCAGTGGTGTTGGCAAGGGTGCTCGAATTCAAGGGGCAGCCAGGAACCGCCGCAGCCGGGGCGCGAACCTGGGTCTCTCGTACCACGGGTGACTATGTTAACCAGTCAACCAAAGGGTCTGACCAGTTATCCAACTGGCGAGCGAGTCCACTCATTCGTGATCGCTACTATATATATATATATGTGTGTGTGTGTATATATATATATGTGTGTGTGTGTGTGTATGTATATATATATATATATATATATATATATATATATATATATATATATATATATATATATATTAGTCACCACAAACTGTAAGATCTATGTGTCTAAGTATTTTAACCACACCATATTAATTTGATTTAAAGTGTTTCCACCTAAATCCACCTCCCCAGCTCTCTCACATATTGGAGGACTATCCTGGAAGTATTATTGTGACTAACAGAGGAGAAAGACAGAAAGAGAAAAAGGGGAACTCATAATGCTGCGGATTGATGGGGGAAAAAAGAGAGATTCATATTCATCTTTTCATCTCATTCACCATGAGGTAGCTTGGTTTTCTGCCTCCCTGTGATCACTCAGACAGTGCAGTCTTTTCACGTCGGGATCAGAATCCATGTAAGCTCTTAATTCTCTTCTGTGAAACAGTTATTGAAGAAATATGCTAGTGGTGCAGAAGGAGGAATAAAAACACTGAATGCCCAGTGTTTGCTCTGCCGTGCAGCCATGTCTGGCTCTCGGTGCGACTCGTATTACAGAGCACCTTTAGCCATGAATTCATTCTGTTAATAAAACCCTCCTATCCCACAGCTATTTTAAAGTGCCCTTTTCTAATGCTTGTTCCCTTCTGCCAAAGCCCTCTAGCAGAAAAAGCAGAGGAGGGGGAGAGGTAGATGACTCGTTTTTGGAAACATGCAGAGCTTGGATGTGCCAGACTCTTGAATGCAGTGTCATAGGCTTGCCGGAGTTGTTTGCTGTGGCGCTTTAGATTTCTCCATAGTGTCACCGTGGACTCGCTCGGATTCATATTGGACTTGCAATGTATAAGAATAACAGGAAATGACCTACAGTGCAAAGCGGAGACAGCGCGACACGTAATGTAGACGTTGAACTAGACTTGCCACTCCACAAATGTACTTCAGGCGTTCAGAATGATGCTGAGAAACATTAGACCTCAGTTTTAATCTGCCATAATCAACTGTTGCTGTTCCCAATCTTTATGTTCATGTTCAAAGCTTTTGTTGCCAGAATGCTTTTACACGTGCACATGCACACACACATGCATGTGTGCACACCGTTTTTTTGGCCCCTGATGAGACTGCAGCAGTGCTTGTCCAGCTCATCAAATCATTTTAATTACAGAGCGTTCATTGTCTGTGCTGACCCATTTTAGCGCGGGCCCTTAACTGTCAGCTGTGCAGTCCCTCCAATCACACTTAATTTCATCCGGCACTTGACTCAATCGGCACTGCCGTGAACATGAGCATTAAACACCTTCTCCCAAAATGGATTGAAAAATAACAATAACAAGATCCACTCCGTGCTCCGGTTGTCCACTGAGGCCCCAGGCCAGCGTGCACCGCTGCTCAGGCATAGCTTTTAATGGCTAAGATTGATACCAGTGGCAGGGGACATTTCTTGGGATGTTAGTCACAGTTCTCTGAGGGGATTTGGGGCTCCTCTTAAAGGGCCCCGGACACACCATCAAGCATTGCTCGCAGAGACGGAGTGACATTTTTGCACCACTAATTAACACTTGGCCCTGCATTTGATTGTGTACTCGCTAATGAAGCTAATGTTATTCAGACCAGTGTCCATGGCTACAGTATATTCAGTTCTGTCTCACCTCTTGGCATTGTACTTGTCTCAGTGAGACGCTGCCCCCTGATTCATTCATTCATTCACACACACGGCTTTCCACATTTTGGCAACACATACCAGAGAGAGGTAATGGAGTTTTAAAACGCGCAAACGATGGATTTCACCCGGGAATTGCTATCGGGCCAAGGACAGACCTTCTCCAGTCCGCCTTTTCTCCCGGAGAAACTTTTATCAGCCTGAGCAAAATTCCCGCAATGGGCAGAATCCATATTGAAAGCAGCATATAAAGTGTTTACAACTGTATGTGTCCCCCTGGGTTTCCCAGAATTCTCCGGGAGCGCTTCAAATGAAGAGCCATTGTTTGCTCAACCCCTTCAAGTCGTATTCACATCCAGAGAAACACAGGCTCGGAGAAAACAGAGACGGCACCGCTTAGAAGCCCTATCGCTCCCCACCATCAGCACAATGTTCCCAGTGTTTGAATAGAGAGGGATATCTCTGAGACTTCAATTTGTTATCTAAAAGAAGAAAAGGGACAGGGTAACACTTCGCAGATAAGCTCAGCATAAGGTTAATTACCAGTAGAGTGGTTGACGCAACCCAGGCACGCCGGGTCCCCAAGTTACACACAGCTGGGGAGCGAGGGGGCCGCTGCTTATTGACAGATGTTTGACTGCTGAAGTTTACAGTTGTGCGCGCATGAGTGTGCGCGCATGAGGTTTTTTTTTTTTTTTTTTTGCGTGGATGTAGAATTGGGTTCCTAAGTTAGATGTAGTTTAGTGGGAGGGCTCTAGGTTAGATCTGCGCCGGTCGACTGGAGCGCCTCCTGCTCTGGCAACTGGGAGTAGAGCTGGTGGCTCCCCTTCTCACCGGTGCGTAACGCTGTTAACATTGCTGCTGATTCTCCCCTCGCTCTCCAGGGCATAGACTAATTAATGGATACCATTCGCAGTTGATTAGCAGCAGTTCTTTCGGTAATTACATTCACATACTAACCACTCCTAAGAAAAGGGGAGGAAAGGAGGGGGGGGAGAAAAAAAACAAAACAAAAGGCTGAAAAATATATTAATACACTTCTCAGTTCGCTCTGATCTTAATTTGCTTCCGCTATTGTTTGGCCTCTGCCAAGATAAGAAACCGTTTTCTCTCTCTCTCTCTCTCTCTCTCTCTCTCTCTCTCTCTCTCTCTCTCTCTCTCTCTCTCTCTCTCTCTCTCTCTCTCTCTCTCTCTCTCTCTCTCTCTCTCTCTCTCTCTCTCTCTCTCTCCCTCCCTATCCGTCTGTTGGAGTTGTTCGGCATTCATAATGTTTTAAGAGAGTGACTTTGTAATAAACGCACAAAAGAGATTACTCAAACGCTTTTGTTGGAAATAAGGGAGAGTGTTCTCGGTGGAACTTCATGAAGACACAAACTGTGATTCTTTCTGCGTCTAGCTGTGTAGGCTGGGTTTGCACTCTTCACTCACAGAGAGGTGCATTGTGCTCCAGGGCCCAGCTGCTAGCCCATAATTCTTCATTCTATGTCCCATTGTTCCTACCTGTCAGCACGCTTGTGTCTCAGAAGAAAGGAAGTGGCTGCCATTTTGCCAGCAGGCTGTGTGTGGGTTGAAGGGGGGGGTGGGTGGGGGTGGAGGGGGGGTGGTGTGGTGTGAAAACACCATGTTATTGCTAACCAAAAAGCAGGTTTTTAATAGCTCGCCCACACTTAAAAGCCCCCAATCTGTGATTGCAGTATTGTGCCCTCTGCTGAAGCACTTGCGCCCCGAAATTGGCTACTGTATTTTGATGGATTTTAAAGAATTGTTTGTGTCCTCTTAAGTTTGTTGCCTGTCCTTTTAGTGTATGTGTGTGGGGGGGGAGTCTTACAGAAGGTTTATTTATACTTACAATTTATACTTACTTACAATGCATCTGAATTTTCAGTTGCAGTGGAATAACCAAGTTATGAAAACTTGATCGAAAAGTCAATTTTCTTGTTTTTCATCCGCTTGTTTTGCTTCTCCAATTTAGGGTGCAGTTGGTTTGGATGAGGATGGGTTGTTGGTTGGCGGGTTTGGTTTTCATCGGGTTAAAACTCGCAGACATGTTTACATTTTGTTCTGTTTGTCTTATAAACCTGTGCAAAAATGCAATAAGATTTTTTTTAAACTCAATTTTCATCTATAACGTTTTCAAAAACAAAAATTTAAAAAGGTTAAACAATTTCCTTTTTTTTTTATTCTCAAACCTACCTGTCATGTATCAGACTGCTTCTATATCACCTATGCTCAAAAGATAGCCATCACTTTTATTTGCCCCCTAAGAAACACTAGTCCCCCTCATGGGTTACTTGAAGTTAATAGCCTGCCACTGCATCATAATATTTTGCTTTGTGATGCAAACACATCCTTAATTGCCATCTCATCAGAGCTGAATAGCCAGGCCCGGTTCTTATTACCTTATTTTAAATTGGCTTGGGCCTTTCACAAGCCTTTTTTTCCCACATAACAATCACAACCAAGTGGCAGAACTTGCTGGTGCAAGGAGAGCATGGGGTTAACTCAGTGTGTAAATATTCCTAGCCGAGTGTGCCGTTTGAATGGGAAGGTGGAGAGTAACACCGAGGCAAATGTACATGGGCTTATTTTATCTCAAGGTTGGATGATCATGTTTTTTTGTTTTTTTTTTTGTCTTCATTTGCAGTTCCAAAACAACAACAACAACTACATGAACATGGCAGAGGCCAATGGTGCCCTACTTGCTGCTGGTGATGTAAGTATGCACCATTTACTTTTTTCCCATAATGCCCAGTACTCGTTTAGCCAATTAAAGTGATAGATAAATCATGTCCGGGTAGATATTACCAATGGGTTAGACAGGTTTCTTACTATTTTCTTAGACCCGATGAATTATCAGTCAGTAAACTGCATGGGCATGCATTATATATCATGGCCACTTCAAATGGCTATACTGTGGTTTAGAAACAACTTCTCACGAGATAATAGCATTTTATGGAAGCAAATTACAATGTAGGTTACAGTACAGGAGCAACCGTTAAAACTAATTTTAATGAGCAATTTAGCTTGCAGTTATTAAACTAATGGTATACTTCTTATTATCCCTATTTCATAAAATTCATCAAGTTATACTCAGTAATGTAGTGTGAATCCTCGGCTTTTGCTGCAAGCAGTATTTGCTCATCTTCTTTGCCTTGAAATGTTGCCTCCTTATCATAGCCCAAAGAGTCTACAACATGAGGAGAGATAAGGGGAGATAAGCCCGGCTTCTGCCAGAGCCTCATCATAGCAACAATGAGTATTCTGAAGGCTGTGTGAGCTCACTCTCTTGACGGCGCTCTGCAAGTCAGAGTGACAACCTAGAAAGTTGGGGATATAAACATGTATTCGTCTTCCTCTTTTCAACGACAAAATCAAGGAGCCCGAGGAGGTGCAGCTGTTCTGTCAGTCATAGTGTCACTTTATTTACGGACACTTTTGAGAACTTCGATTCACTTAACCATTTTAGGCTGCAGAGCGCCGTATATGCGTTGTGAATCACATGAAATGAAAGGGGGAGCATAGTTCTGTTTCCCCGGTTGCTATATAACTGTCTCTGAGCCATAGTACATCTAACAGTGGACTAAATATACCACTTTTCCTCCCCCTCCACCCTCTCCGCTGCCCTGTCATTAGAGACAAGTGCACCAAAAATACCCATCTTCCTCTGTAGTTCCAACAGGCCAATCTCGTCCAGTTTAGCAGGGGGAGATGGATCTGCCTTCGGCACCCACGGCAAAGCGTCATTATGCAGCTCCAGAAGAGAGAAATGCTCGTCATTGTTTACATTTCACATTTTTCACCATTGAGGGGGAAGGGCTATTGTTTCCATTCTCATTAGCTCAGCGGTGTGGATGCTACTGTGACATTCAAGCACCGGCAGCTAAAGCAAAAGTGTTTGGAGTGTGTGACCTCGTGTTCGCGGAGTGACCGCACCACAAAGCCAAAGAGTATTAAGGGAGAAGTTTAATTTCCCCCCACATTTGCTCTGAGTGGGCGCATCCTCTGTATCTAGGGGCTACAGCAGGGGCCACGCCGGCACAAGCTGTTCAGAGAGCGTTCAGCCCCCAGCTGTGAAAGCCCAGTGTGGCAGCCAGAATACGTGCGTGTGTGTGTGTGTGTGTGTGTGTGTGTGTGTGTGTGTGTGTGTGTGTGTGTGTGTGTGTGTGTAGGGAGGGACTACTTGATAAAACAACCCACCTCATTTGCATTTTATCAAAAGGAACAACTGTTTCCAGTGTTATGGCACAGATGGCATTGTGCTTAGAAAGAGAGAGAGAGAGAGAGAGAGAGAGAGAGAGAGAGAGAGAGAGAGAGAGAGAGAGAGAGAGAGAGAGAGAGAGAGAGAGAAAGAGAGAGCGGGGGGGGGGGGGGACAGAGTGTGCAACATGAGAAATCTTAAGTGCAGAGCACCAGTTTCTATTGAATAATGATTCTGGAGCACGCCACATATTGTTCCTTACAACCTGAGCTCAAGAGAGAATAAAGAGTCTTTCCACTTTGGATTGTGTAATTTCCCACCAAAATGAGTTTCTCTTCATTGCCGCGCCGTATTAATCGACTTAATGTGTCAGCCTTGGGCTCTCTGGGTGCACTGGAATGGAAAACCTCCCGTATGACCGCCAGCCAAAGTGAATCTTGGTTTTGTGATAAAGGAGGGATTTTTATGAGCACAACAAATACACATGTCAGTACATATGATCTTTTCATTTGTAATTGGTCTCTCTTTTGGGAGGAAGCGTTGTTTGTGTGTGATTTGTGCAGCGCAGGAATTGTGTTCAAGTTTATGCAGTCACATTCCCCTAGATAGTTTTTTTTCCAAGCTCACGAGAGGGTTACTGTTGTAAAAAAAAAAAAAAAGATCCAGTCTCACAAAAGCATCAGTTCAGAGTGTTGTACACGGGCTTATCATAGCCCTTTTCACACCAAACTGCTGTTATTTTCCTGGGTTTCAGATCTTGGCATTGTTGATAAAAGCCCATTTCACACTGCCAAGTCCGTGCCAGCTGTTTCCTGGAAAGCCTTCCTTCACACACAAAGCGATCCCTGCATTTCAATTAAATCAGACCTCATCATGTGCTCTGTACCTTTAGCTTCTTATTGAACTTCAAAAAAAATAATAATAATAATGGAGAATGGACTACATTATTTCAATGTATTATTATTTTTCATTTACTGCCAATATTTGCATAACATGCCTTTTGCAGTCTTTTTTTTGCGGGGGGGGGGGGTCCCCCTTTTTCTCCCTAATTGTATCCAGCCAATTACCCCACTCTTCCGAGCCGTCCCGGCTGCTGCTCCACCCCCCGCTGATCCGGGGAGGGCTGCAGACTACCACATGCCTCCTCCGATACATGTGGAGTCACCAGCCGCTTCTTTTCACCTGACGGTGAGGAGGGGGACGTAGCACGTGGGAGGATTACACTATTCCCCCTAGTTCCCCCTCCCCCCTGAACAGGTGCCCCAACTGACCAGAGGAGACGCTAGTGCAGCGACCAGGACACAAACCCACATCCGGCTTCTCACCTGCACACATGGCCAACTGTGTCTGTAGGGATGCCCGACCAAGCCGGAGGTAACAAGGGGATTCGATCCGGCGATACCGGTGTTGGTAGGCAACGGAATAGACCGCTACGCTACCCAGACGTCCCATCACACCAGTTGTAAAGTGCAGCAGAATAGGGAGGAATATTTAGTAGTGAGATTTCAAAGCTGTTGTTTTTGCATATGCTTATCTGGAAAGTGGACATACGTTTTCATTGGATGTGTGTTTCACTGAATTGTCAAACAACACATTGAACAAGTGAATGCTGGGATTCTTTGGGACCTTTTCACCCCAAGACGACTTCAGGAAAATATTGTCACTGCCTACAAAAGTTGCTGTGCTCTACCCAGGACCAATTTACTGGGCTTTTGAGCCAAGGAGCTTTTCACAACAAAGAGGATCCTGTAAAAAAAACTGGGATTTCAGTTTGGTGTGACAGGGTTGTTATACGAGTCAAGCACAAAAACCACCTCTTTCTTGACTCCCAGTCCTTCCTCCACTACCTTTTGTGTGTAACCCTTTTTCTCTTGAAGCACATGCAAGTGCCTCGATCTTTAATTTAAAGTCAACCTTGTGCAGTTTTGTTTTGCACAACTCATATCATTCAAATATCAGATATATGGTGGAAGAGTAAGCAAAATGCTTTTGCATCGGTCCGGCAGGCCTACGTTGGCTGTTTAAATGGCTAGTGTATCATTTACCTTATGCACTTAGAAGATGAGATAAGATGACCTTGGTGTGCTTTGTAGAGCATACATCCTAACAGGGAATGCTTGACTGCTCCCCTCAGGAAAAGGATACTGTACACTGAGATTGAGTTCCACTCAGAAATATCGCTTTACCCTCTCAATCAAATTAGGGAGGTGTAATGAACTATAAATATGTAAAAATGGACTGCAGATGATCCCAAATTTGAAATAATGTTGATTGGGGGTGCCATGGCTGATGTTGTCATTCGAGTAGCTGTGCACTCTTGTCTGTCTAGATATTGGAAACCGGAGCCTCAATTCTGTCTGTATTGATTCTGAGGCCTATTATATGCAGTAATTGCATGGTTCTGCCTTTAACAAGTCTTGGTTATTGCATTTTTGAATTGGATTACAAAGTTTATTGAAAGACTGGAGATATTGCCTTGAAAAGCATCTTCGTGCTCTTGTTGTCTTATATTGAAGTCCAGTGCTGTGACAGGGATGGAGACTAGAACCCTGGGCTCATTCACCAATATACATCATGAGTTTCTCATTCATCCTTATTTGTAATTTGTGCTGAATTTTCCAATTTATATGATTCGTGCAATGCGTTATTTGTATATGTAAAGGTATTGTGTTGCTACATAGAGTGCACTGTCTATCATATGCTCTTTGCATTGATCTTCTGTCATCCTTGCTCCAGTGTGAACTGTTACTTCATAGCTTTCCAATTTATCTCTGCACGGACACCCCCAAGACAAAGTTCTGGACTTTTTTTGTGTTTCAATTTAGTCTTTCTGTTTCTGCACAGATTAATGATTTTATGGGTCTTATTTAAACGATCTATAGCGCATGATCTAAAATGCATAGCGCAAGTGCATTTGGGATGTGTCCAAATCCACTTTTACTAGTTAAACATTGAACATCTGGGCGCAAAGTAGGCGCAAGGTGCCAAGTGGTTGAATTTCGTTTCTTAGATAATCATAGGAGGTGTGTTTTGAGCATAACATGGATTAAACCAATCAGAGTGTCATCTCCCATTCCCTTTAATGTCAAGCTGAAAGGGCATTTTGAGAGTATCTGATATCTGTATTGTGACATCCAGGACAGGCGGGACATAACGTTGGGAGGAATTTGATTTGAACGTTGAAAAGTGGACTTGTTGCTAGCTAGCTAACTAATGAATTTTAGCTTTGTGTCGCGAAAAGTTGAAGGTTGATTGATGGGTGGATGTCATGATATTATTGGTAAAAATTGGTTGGTTCAAGCCTATGTGAGCACGCATCATATTTTGTTTTACAGGAACAAAACATTGGATTTTGATATAGAAATACAAAGAAATTTATTTTTTTTAGGCATATATTGTGAGATAGGTGCTCAATAGGACCAGGGATGTGATATAAAACAGTTAAAAGGCATTTTTCATTTCATCTCGACTTTAAAAGCCAAATGTGCTTGCACCTTGGCGCATTGCTATTTAAACAGCAGATTTGGCAAATTGGAGGAACGAACGGTTTTCTGCTGAAGAAATGGATCTGCTCGTGTGCAAAGTGAAAGTCGATCCATCTCTGATCTGTTTTCGATAGGCTGTTTCATTTCATGGGTCTTGCCGGACACCTTCGACCTGATGGGTCCGTTTAAATACCTATGCGTATTGCCATGGTTGTTCAAATAATTAACCAATTTCATACCTCATTACTGCAATTAGCTAATTCTGATACATATTATAGCCATTTTCACATTTATTTTTCAAATATTGTGACATACACAATAATATTTCACATTGTAATGTTTTTAGTTGTAATCATTTGCATGTTTGTGCGCTGCTGCACATCGCTGTGTGTGTAACAAGCAGAGTGTAAGTGAGTTGTGCATCCGCCTATGTAGGTGCATCTTACTATCTGAATAATGCACCCTTTAAAGAGCTGGAACATACTGCGCCATTGACTCTAAACTAGGTTTTAGTTGGTCAATGGCGCAATTGCTTTCCGCTGTCTCAAGATAGTAATGCGCCAACAGTGTGCCTGACCACACCTCATTTTAAGACCAACACACCAATGGGCGCTCAAATGGGCAAAAGTACATTCGCTATTTAAACAACATGGGCCCTGGGCAGGAAAATGACAACCGTGTTGGTCTGAAACTAGCAGACACGTGTGCTGCGCTTTATGCCGCTTTGCACCGGGTGTAAGATGGGGCCCTAAATGTTAAGTTTTATTGGAGAATAAAGTGATAAAGTCCTATGCTGTATTGCATGTGTGACTGCCATTCTACCAGACCTGAGTCAGAATTTAGGAGTAATTCTAACTTCCGGCTACACTGCCTGTAATGCCAGGTGGGTGGTGTTCACTACACGGAGCAACTATTTAATTGTGAGAGGTGCAATCAAAGGACTATTTGAAAGTCATCTTAGTAATTGTTTAAATGACTGACAACTGTCCATGGAACCACTTGAATTGTCCCAAAGAGGACAAAGTATGTGCAGGAGATGCCCCAAGAAGACTATAACTAGTAATTATTTACAATATGAAACACATTTGTATAGCGCTTTTACACTCAGTAGAACACTCAAAGCGCTTCACAGTTAATACCACGCACAACAATTTCACACATACCAAGGGCAGAGGCTGCCATGAAAGCTGCCAACCTGCTTGTCCGGAGCAGTTAGGGGTTCAATGTCTTGCTCGAGGACATTTCAACATGAGGTGAGGAGGAGCTGGGACTGAACCAGCAAACCTGATTGCTGAACAACTAGTCTATCTCCTGACCCACTACCACCCTCGCACAGTGGAATCCAAGCACTGAGGCATGGACATTCCTTGCACATCTGCTCAGGCCTGCTGGATAGATCAGGCCGCTCTTCTTACAAGCCCAGCTCAGCCCTCGTGCCACTGGACCCTTGCGGCTGCCAACTTAACCTGATGCACACACAACATATACACACACACACATATGCTCTCCGCCTCGCTCTCTCAGACTTCTCTCCCTCTGTGTAGTTCTCCCTCTCTTTCTCTATTACATGTACATGCCCACACATTCCAAGCCAGCATCTGGCTTGGCTCTTGGCTCTGCTGAGCCTTTCAGAACAATTTAAATGGATAATCAGGCTGCTGATGCGAAGAAAGTGGATTGTGCATCTCTTAATCTGAGATCAGAGCCCCCCCCTAAGCTGCTCCCTGTGCAGAATTAGACTGGTATTATGTGAAGTGACACCAGACAGTGTGCAACACTGTAGCACTTTGTGGGCTCCATCAGACTGCCTGAGTCTGGCACCTTTCCCTAAGGGAGAGGACCTTCGTTCCCTGACAGCTGACACCTTACATGGACCCACATGAGACACCAACTCTGTGTCTCTATTATCAGCCCCCCCTGTATAGTTGTTAATTTGGATCATCGTTAACAACAGGAGGCAAAACACAAATAGTCTTTGACACTGATCCCCCCCCCCTCCATATTCTGTCTACTTCCTCCACTTCCATGCTGTTTAGCAGAAACCAAACACTAGTGTTCCGCCCTCCGAGTATCCGTCTGTGTTTATCTTAAAGGTCATGGTCATATTTGCTCTTAGTTTCTGTAGAAGTGGAGCTCCCCTCAGCTCACTTTCCTCCTTGAGGATTGTTTCAAATTTCTTGGCCGGTCTGTGTAATTCAGGCCACTGTGCACCATTCTATACATATTGTGGCCTATATAGTTTTGCCCTGGTTTAACTTACACAATGTAATACCACAAAAAAAAAAACATAAAATGTGCATCAGCAAATGGCATCCATATGAGAGTTGATGGAACCAAAGCAATTCATCTGAAGGCCTATAAATGTGGCCGCATAAACTTTTGGTCCCCAATCCTTTCTCTAAGCCCCCCCCCCCCCACACACACACACACACACACACCTATCATTAACATCTATCTTACATCTGGATTGTTCCTAGATATGCAAATTTACTTTTACTCTTAAAATCACTATGCATCTCCAGTGTGCATATTTTATATTGCACTTTTCCTGTGTAAAATATAGATACCTGCATGTATGTGTCACATCGTTTTTAATGATAAACGTTTTAAAGAAAATCCACATGCATTAGTCAAGCCATGTTTGTTATGGAAAATTCATCTCTTGCTGCACAGTAATTTTCTCACTTTTTGGAAATGGCGTAAGAGGCCATCAGTCAGACCGTTAGCATACCGTGAGCAACTGCAGAGGGGGAAACAGTCTTACGCAGCTGTTCTGAGGTTATTTTCAATAACATATTATTGTTTTCGATGTACTACCCCTTTTTAGCTTCCTTCCATTCATGTGTCAGTTTGAATGCGCACGCCAGCAAATGCATGCCTCTGTTTTGGTTTATGTGGTATGTGGATAGGAAATGCAATCACATTTACACTTAACGCTTTATCAGGGATGAAGTGGTTTTGCTCCTAGGGTCACAATTATTCTTGAATGTGTTTTTGGTGCATAAGCACTTTTATTTTTCAGTTGTTAAACCCTATACGACTATGATCACCCAAGATGTATATGTTCATGCCAGGTGTAAAGGAGACCAAACTCATGGTTGTAGACTGGATTACCCTTAGTGAGAACAAGCAAAGACCAAAAACAGAGCCAACTGTGAATCCCTGACACAAAGAGGATAACGGTGCAACAATAATCAGAACTTGCTGTATAAAGTATGCTGAAAATAGCCCGAAGACTCCAGGTCCCGGCATCCTCTCAGACCAAAATTAGATGCAAAAATACGACTACAACATGTCTGCAGATATCTGCAGAAAAAGTAAAAGGACTACTATGATTGAAAGGCCCTGGCACTATCGATGTGCTCCTAGAATAAAAAGCGAGCGGAAAATAAGATTGCATCTTTTTCCCCCGCACTTCGAGACATAACAGATTTTTGTTTAACAGCAAAGTTTAGACAATTTTCCCATCCTTTTCCAATTGCGCTCGTGGCAAATACATTTTCACTCGTCTTACTCAGATCAAAATATATGATGTTGAAAATTGTATGTTTAGGGTCATTCAGTCCAGCATTTTATTTGTCTCAAATAACTCGGTTCATGAGTTCGACAACAGCGAGAAACAAAAAATAAACTTTAATGTTTTACCAATGAGGCAGCGAAATATCACAAATTCCTTGTACTTCTCGGGTTCCTCTGAAATTGTGCTTTTAATCCCAGATAAATGTTCTCAAATTGATTTATGCCATTGCTCTGTTTTTCTCATGAGATGAAGAAAGGACTATTACGAGCGGGCCGCCTCGCCTCTCCTCTGCCAGAAATCCACAACTGATTGAAGACAGAGTCTCACAAACACTTTGCGTTTTGATTAACTTATTTGCACGAGCTTTCCTATAGGGCTGGGGAATAATATGACAGCAAAGGGTCCACCGTAAATGTTTTTTTTTTTTTTTTTTTTTTAGAAAAGCTGTTTGTGATTTATTTAGCTCTCTATGAGCCAGAGGCCAGGGCTGTGATGAATGTAAGCGCGGGGCGTTCAGAACGGAGAACCAACTGAACAGCTGTGTGAAACATGCACAGAAAAGTGAAAGAGTGGTATGTTACAGGAAAAGAGAAAGGAAGAAAGCAAGAAAGAAAGGGGCGGGGGGAGTGAGGACTCTACTAGCTAGCTAGCTGCCTCTGCCACTGGAATTCATCAGTGCTTGTCAGACACTGCCCTGAGTAGGCAATGAATTAGTTTCAAGTGTCTGTGTGCTAAAGCAAGCAAGGGGAACATTAATACTCCCTAATCAAGGGCTGTGCTGGCATATTCCCTCCGCCGTCTCCCTTCTGTTATTCCATCCCCTCTTGGAGACCGAGGGAGACGGTGAATCATGAAGAAAAAAGGTGGGCCATGTAAAAGATGGGCCCTGGAAGCAGCCCGGTTGACTCTTTAATATCACCCGTGCGGGGTATGAACCGAACCCACTGTGGCTCATTGGGCAGGGCGTGATTTCCGAAGCCAGGCCCCATTGGAAATTTTCAGGCGGTTGATCTGACTACAGCGTTGAACCTCGTGCAGGACTGATACGCTTGCCTGTAGGTCACCAGAACAAACATGTTTCCTGACAAAGCTGGCTTTCTCCCCTCCCCCCGCTTTCCTCTTTTTTTTTCTTCTTTTAGCCAGTTACAATGACACACTGTTGTGTGTTCCCAACAGCTTAACAGTGATCTTATCATGTTTTTAGCTTTCAGCATGCCAAGCGCTAGAAGTTAAAAATATCTTAACTTTTAACAAAAGTGTGCTGTGCTTCAAATGGGTTTTCGGTTGTTGCCTAGTAACAACTGCCAATAACCAAGCCTTGCACCTCCAGCGTGCATGCATCGAAGCGTCGCGAGCTGAGGAAGATGTGCCCGGTGGACGCAGCACAGACTTGGTGTCCAACTGCATTTTGGGGTTGAGGCGAAATACGGTCACTGTGGGTGCGAGGATATTAAGGCCTTTTGGAGAGTAGCTCATGTGTAGATGTAGACAAGACTCGAGTAGGTGAGGAGTCCCATCTCCAAGAAGGCAAATAAGCAAATTAAGTGTGACCAAAAGCTTTAATTCGAAAGGCAGAAGGATTAGACTGTTTGATGAGCAGATTTAAGGGTGCAGGCAAGGGGAACAAAAAAGAAACACTTCTGGCCAAGCGTAATAATCTTTGAAAATGTTCTTTAAACCCATCTCCCTGTGATGTGTATTTTCTCTGCACTTCAACCCAACATCTCCCATCCCCAAGATTAAGGGCTTTTATCGTGTATCCTCTCCCTCTCTCCCATGATTGCCGCCTGATATTTTTTGCATTTGGCGTTTTCTTTCTGCACTTACTTTTTCCCCCTTCTTTGCTCAAAGGGGACTTTAATAGGTTTAGGAAATGTTACATCTCAGTGCACTTATAGACAAGTGCATTACTGCTGCACTAAAAGACTCCCCCTCCTAAACAAAGTTGTTTGATTTAATCCCTAAAGGTTTTCTGCTGGCATGTTAGATAAAGCTTACCTCAGTGAATGCTTTTCCTCCTAACTTTTTTTTCCTTCTTTTTTTATTTTTTTGCTGTGGTCGTCATGCATTTTCCCCCTTTCCTTCTTCATAGACGTTCCACACGCCAAGTCTGGGTGACGAGGAGTTTGAGATTCCTCCCATTACGCCTCCACCTGAGACAGAGTCTGGTCTGTGCTTATCGGAAGAGGACCCACCTTTTCCCGGAGTCCCGGGGCCCCTAGTCCAGCACAGGGGTCCCTTGACTCCACAGTTCCCCCCACAGAGCCTGGATCTGCCCTCCATCACCATCTCACGCAACACAGTGGACCAGGAAGGAGGACTCATCAACAGCGGCCTGCCTGTGGTGAGTGTGACTGTACATAAGACTACCTGTAAATAAATAAACCAGAAATTCATTCATTTTTTTATGACCACAGACACATCAGCCAACACTGACCTCTGCTATTTGTCTTGCTTATTGCTGCATCAACTCTGGTGCAACAGCTAGTAGCTATCACAAGCTAGCTACTAGCTGTCACAAGTCAGCCAGTGTCATGGCGCAGTAGTTGCTCGAGATGAGGGAATGAGCTGAGGACTCCTGCAACAACACTGCATTGGAAGATAAACCAAAAGCATGCAGTTCGTACACGAGCCCTTTAATTGAACCATAGTTTCACCTTCAGCGTTTTTGTACGCCTCCTGTTGTCAATGCATCTGGCACAGCATCTGGCCTTGTTTACAACACAGAAGGTATATGATCACATTGAGTGAATGTTGTGATATTATGTTACCTTCTGTGAGGGTTTTAAAAGGCACACAAACCATGAACGATACCCTCTGTAAGGTGAGGCGATATGAATAGATTACAGGTGCTAGTACAAAGCGCATTCAGCCCCCAGAAGGACATTGAAAACAGCACCCGAAAGTGCCACTGTTTTTGCAGGTTCATGTAATATTCATGCTGCTTCTGTATACCCTGCGACTGTAAATGCTGATGCATGTTTCTGTCTAGTGGCACACGAGGTCCTCCCAAACCTCTCCAATCTGGTGTTTGGTGCCTGAATGTTATGAGTAGGCCACAACCTCTTATTTGGAGTTCAGGTTCAGCTTTTTCTATGCACGGAGAAGCAGAATTAATGCTGCAGAAAGCCTTTCTTGGTAAGGACCCAGTGAATGGATCTGGGGCATAATGCTGCTGTCCACTGATGTGGATGGTCAGACATGGAACTGTAGATAGAGTAACTCTCTCTTTATGTTGATAATGTTATGTGCTATAGATTTTAAGATTGTTTTATGTGAGCGCTAAGGCATTCTCAAATGTCACAATCATAGAGGCATTGAAGAGGAAAAAATGGAAATGTCACTGGGTGATGAGTTGTCTTACAAACCTATTACAAAAATGGAAGATTCATTTAGGAGAAAAGAATTGAAAGGACAAAGGAATGAGCGGAGAGATGATGGTATCGATGCTAAATTTGCTTTGCGGACCACAAAACGCACTGCGGTGAAGAGAAGTGCCATGATGATTTTAACTGTTTGAATTATATGAAATGGATTTCTGGACAGCCGCCCCCACCCCCACCCTCGCACCACCACCACCAGCACATTTAAATCGCACTGATATTAGTTATTTATTTACATTCCATATGGAAAAAGGGTTATAAAATTTGACTGCGCTTTTTTTTTCTTGCTTCCACACTGCTGGCATGTAAAATAATTGCAGCTTTTAAAATAGTATCTCTGCCGCGTACAGTAAGTGAGCCCCAGAAGGCTTTGCCTAAAGAATTTTCATTTCATGGTCAGTTAAGCTTTCTACATCTGGACGAAACGGAAACCTTGACACAATTAGATTCCTGACTGTTCTGACGACTTGCTGCGGGATTAGATTTGATTCTCAAACATTATTCCTCTTTAACACCATTTGCATGGCTCATGTCTCTGATTGTACGGAGACTCTATTAAAAACTGGGGAGAGAATGTGGATTTCTGCTCCCTGGCCTGTGGCATTGTTGCTGGCACACTGCTTCCTCGTTATCACTCATCACACATTGTACAGCAGGAAGGCTTATAGTGGCCCTTCATTTTCTCTGCAAATAGGATTGATGCTCAAAACTCCAAAAGACAATGGGTTAAGAAATACCATTCATCTGTCTTTATCTTCCCTTTGAAAAGGAATGCGACTTTAAAACGCAATAAATAATTGCACCATTTTTTTAACGTGTTCTATCTACAGTAACATTGATTTACGACGCCCCAGTAAGGATGCTTTGTTATTATTGTCAGCATGCCGATAACAGAGCTACAACCTTACATACAGGATTATAATTCTGTGTTATTTGCTTTGGCTGCAGGGGCCAACAGATATGCCAGGCAAGCATTGCAGTTACCGTTTTTATTTAGCCACGATGCTCATATTCCCTAAACAGTTGTTTTGGTTTTCCTCTTCTGCAGCACACGAGTACTGGTAAATATTTAGAGTCTGGGAAATCCTACCTTCGACTTAATCAGAAACCCGACCGGTTAGTAGCGTATACCTGGGCTATTTTCAGAACCCCCTTCCATGGCATTTCTTTGCCAAGTGTTCCGCTAATTCCCCTCTCCTAATGTTTAGCGTATGTCTTGTGGATTGGCCACAGATGCTACAGAGAAAAATAAATTTCTCAGTTGCAGAAATGTCTGGCAGGTCTTGATTTTCAAGTCATTATTTATTTAATCTTCTCTCCTAACAAGCTTCTGACTCTCATTTTTGTCTCCCAGCATGTGTCCCCCTGATTTGTGATTGAGTTTCAATAGTGCCAAATAGAAATGGAGTTAGAGCTGCCAGTATTGCTTTATTCACAATTTCTTCTCAATGCTCTCCCTGCTGCACAGCATGGGTCTGGGTACTGCTCCGAACAACACCTGGTGCCTTCGCCCTCTTTTAGGTTTCTTTCTTTCCTTTTTTCTTTTCTTTTTTTCTTTTCCTCTATGTAAGATGTAAGCATGTACCAAAGTGGGCACTACAATGGTTGTTGGTGAAATGTGTAGTAGTCAACTACCCCTGGAAGATGTTTAAAATACTGTGGTGATATCAGTGTTGTTGTTTTTTTATATATATATAGTTCACCAATTTGAGGCAGTGTATTAGATATCTTTACAAACAACTGGTTGTCTGTGGTCCAGTTCCAATCCAGCCTCTGATCCAATTTCGGATGGGAAGCTGGGCAGTATGCATCACTAAGCAGCCGCATGCAAGATAAAACAGAGGCAGAACAAGCCATTTGCAGTCTGTTATTCACATGATTCAGTACACATTCATTCTGTGTAGATTGACAGTGTACATAAAACCCGAGATTTGGGCTGGTCACAAACCACTATATCCTGATCCAAATGGAAAATGTGACCACTGTTGCAGAAAACATGTGTTTTACACTTCTCCCTTATCTTCCTTCCAAGCCAAGTAGCACTGACATCAGTTGTACATCAATTTCAGAGAGTGGATTTTTTTTTTCGCTGTTTCTTTCTTTTCCCTTTTTTTTTTCTTCTTTTTTTTCTCTTCCTTATTTGCTCTTTTTTGTCTCTTTTGACAGACAGCCCTTGTGACATACTGGGTCAGTCAGAAAGGAAAGATATTCATGCAGGCATGCAATACCTGTAATGAAGTCTTGGTTTGACCTTCTGCATGATTGATTCTGTAATTTAGTTTTCTCAGGCAGCCTTCAAATTCCAGTGATGTCATGTCGTACAAGTTTTAAACACCCGTAGTGCATCAGAGGAAATGGTGGAAGGGGTACGGGTCAGTGGTTGTGCTGGACAGGGGGAGCCTGCTGGCCTCATGGTTTGGGTAATGTGTGTGTGTGCGTGTGTGCGTGCATGTGTGTGTTGGGGAGGGTGCAACATGTTTGCGCAGCATAGAGCAAGAGAGGGCGAGAGAGAGAGGGAGGAGAGGGAGAGAGAGAAGAGGGGGGGGTTGTTTGACTAAGACAGGGTGAAGGAAAGGAAAACAATTTATCTTCATGCTATTATAGCTTTTACCGGTATTCACAATTCCATTTTTCTCATTTGGCTTAAGCACAGACTTCAGCAGGTTGCTGAAAATGGAGTAGGGAAGAAAAAAAAATAAAATGATGTACCCGTTTAGAAGCCGAGTAAAGGAATATGTGCAGAGCACTGATAAACTATCTTTAATAGGACTGACCTTTCATGCTGGCGAAAGTTACTGGGGGATTCATCCTTATAATTACCATATAGATGATTCTACCCCTCTCCTGCCATGGAGCATTTCCAAGAGCTCTGCCGTTGATTGAATGGAAATTGAACTTGTTAACATTCTTTTCAGCCTGTTATGGCTCACGTGGTGCCACTGTTCATAAATTCTCCATCTCCACAAATGCTGATTTCCAATATCTTCAAGAACAGACCTGAGCCTGCTTTCATTGACATGACTGTTGAGATTTTTATCCCCCCCCCGCACTTGTGAATGAGTAATATTGCATTTTGAGTCCCACTGTTGTGTTTGCCGGCCACTGTGTGTTGGAAAAGGGTTTCACCTATTGTACACATCTTTTTTCCCCCCTTTTCATCTCCTAGTTGTTAGGACGCTTTTATGCGGCAGAGTGATTGCTGTTCTAAGTGTGGATGAAGTCAGTGCAAATCTACCAGATGTAATTTGATGGCTGACAACATATTGCTGCCAGTGTTTGGTGCTTTCGCCAGCTTCGTCAGTATTTGCATCTAAAGATACACAAGGGGAAGGGGCTCCAATCTGAAATTCCATTGAGAAGTTGTTTTGATTAGAGTGTAGATTGCTCTAAGCTTTCTAATGCTTGACACAGAGACACACACACACACACACACACATACATACACGCACATATTCAGGAGCAAACCTAACAAAGGAGGGCACATCTGGCCACTGTGCACTCAAGATAACGACTTATTTGCAGATTTACAATGACTATCAAAATATCTAGACAGATGTCTGCTGTGAATGCAGACAATATTGAAATCAATATGCAAATGAGATGGCAGAGAGACATAAATAAACACCCTTGCCCTGGATTTATATTCATAATCAAGGACACTGTTACTAAAAATGACTCCATTCAGCAGTGTGTAATTAGCCGTTATCTTTTCGTGTAGGGTACCGTCGGTTCAAATCTGGAAAAAGCTGTTATTCTGATCCGGCGTTGATATTTTTCATGTCATAACGTGAAAGAGGAAATTTACGTCTACTCCAGACACAAAAGACTGTGTCAAGCCTTATATGGTGAATATTTTACAATGGTCATCATTGTGCATCTTTATCGTGCGCGACATCTAAAGGCCATTTTGTGGAAATCTGCATGTTCCAAACAAATTGCCGAACGGGCCATTGCACTAAAATCCAGATTGCATCACTGGGATTGGACATAAGTGCTTTAATACAGATGGCCACAGCTAATGAGCTCAGTATGTGTGTCTTTGATGTTGTCAACGAGCGGAGAGCAAACTGAGAGCCGTTGTGTATCCAATAATGAAGATGAGAATAACACTTGGAACATTTTGGACCGCAGATATTTAAATCATAGCGACTCGGTACGAGGCTTGTTTATTGCGGCGTTTATGCTAAGGGAGGAATGAAGGGCTCCATATTTGGAAAATCAGAACAACAAGTCATAAAATCCCCCCCTGCTCCCCTCCTCCTTTGTCTCTCCTTTGCGTAATCTTTTTTTTTCCTTTTTTTTTCGCACATGTAAATACCGAATACATTCCCCCTTCATAGATTGAATTTATGATAAGCAGTAGACATGGCATATGAGAAAGAAATAGATTGTGGAGCCAATATGGTTCTCTCTTGAAATGGTGTTACAATATTGTTTTTGAAGACAGGCGTTCATAAGGTTCTTTCAATAAAGCCAGGTGCGTGGGTTTATGATGTGTTGACGTTGGGAGAGATTGCGTTTGTGCTGCTGAATACCAGATGAATGTACCTAGGGAGAACAAATCACCTTTTCTCTTGCGCTCACTTCCCTTCCCCTGTTCCACGTCAGCTCCATGGGTACTCTGATCTGTCTCCCCTCCGGGAAGCTGGCAGCGCTTGTAATTTCATCCTCGCCACAATCAATGCAAACGGTTGGCACGCTTCTCCTGTAAAATTCTTTCAAGAATCAAATGTTTTACCCGGAAAAAAAAAAAAGGTACAAGAGATTTTTGAAGGTGTAATTATGTTATACCCAGGATGGTAGAAGAAAGAGGATCTGTCCAAGGCACTTAAGTTTTATCCCCTCAGCTAGTTGATTTATGGAGTTGATTATATAGAAGTATGTTTTCCACTCCTTGGCAGTCAAAGTATGATCTATGAAAGCTGCCACCAGATAGAATTTCATCTCTAAATGTACTGGAGGTATCATTCTTTTTTTTGCCCCTACCTCAGAAGCAGGGGAAAGCTATACCTTAGAAAGCGGCATTTCAGTGAAATGTATTGGCCTTTTTATGCTGTTTGGCTTCTTGATCCAAAGTCACTTGAGGATGCTGGTACTCACATACAAATTGTGACTTGAACAATCTATCTGTCATGGCATGGGGGGTGGGGGGTGTTATGTATCAAACTAACCCTACTGTGATTCACTATGCCAGATATCCTCCAAGGACTTGGCAATCAAAAGATTTCAGATTTCCATATAGTAGAGTTTTTGTTAATTTACAATAGGGGATGTCTGGGTGGCGTGGTGGTCTATTCCATTACCTTCCAACACAGGGATCGGCGGTTCGAATCCTTGTGTTACCGCCGGCTTGGTCGAGTGTCCCTACAGACATAATTGGCCGTGTCTGCGGGTGGGAAGGCAGTGGGTATATGTCCTGGTCACTGCACTAGCGCCTCCTCTGGTCGGTCGGTGCACCTGTTCATAGGGGAAGGAGAACTGGGGGGAATAGCGTGATCCTCCCATGCACTTCATCCCCCTGGTGAAACTCAGTCAGGTGAAAAGAAGCGGTTGGCAACTCCACATGTATCGGAAGAGGCATGTGGTAGTCTGCAGCCCTCCCCGGATCGGCAGAGGGGGTGGAGCAGTGACTGCGACGGCTTAGAAAATAAGGTAATTGGCCAAGTATAATTGGGGAGAAAAGGGGGGGGGAATCAAGAACAAAAATTAATTCATTTATACATTTATTTTATTGTTTTAATGAATCAATCAAACTATGTAGTATTATATTACTGGCTTACAAAGCCAACTGTTCAGGTATTAAGATCATTTATCATGGCTGGTAATGGAGATATTTAAGACCTGGAACACAGTGACACGTGATCGGGCATAAAATAAATCCACACAGTCCAATGACCTCATTTTCTTTCCTGGTGTGACAATACAGCTTCATCTGCTTCACACATTAAGCAGTAGGGTGTCAGGGTTGAGTATGGCAGTGTTTCTCAGCTCTGGTCTTTTGGATCCCTAGTAATATTGTTTTTCACTTCTGCCAGGTATTCCACACACTTAGCGGGGTTTTTTTGGCACCTGGCACCACAGATGAACTCAATTAACTATCCGACTGAAAAGAAAGCCAGCAGTTCATAGAAAATCACAAGGAGTAGAGTTGAGAACCACTGGATGAAGAGTGACTGCTCTTGAAGTAGTGAACGAGTGGCCAAACCTCACTGGTGACAATCATCCTCCTTGCCGTAATTTCCTTGACCTGGAGCCCATTGTATTGAGATCAATGAGTGGTCACCTTATTGTTTCTTAGATTTTTTTTCCTGATGGCCCCCTTTTGTTCCCAATGTTCATACAGAATGTCGGATCGGCCCATCTTCGCCAGTACTCGCCCAACCCAGCCATGGTGATGAGATCCATCATCAGCATGAATAACCACAACGGGATGATGTCGCGGAACCAGCTGACCACCATCAATCAGTCCCAACTCAATGGGCAGCTGGGCCTAAACATGACAGGACCCAATATCACCCATACCTCACCATCACCGCCTGCTAGCAAGTCCGCCACACCCTCTCCCTCCAGCTCCATCAACGAAGATGACCAGGATGACGGCAACAGGGTGAGAAAAGAATTAAGAATTAACTTGAGATGACATGACACATGCCATGTGGTGGAAACTTTCCAGCTCATGTTAATACTGTGAGTATTAAGGGATAATTAAATGTTTTACAACATGGCTCTTATTTTGCAGTTTTTGCCATCATGCATATTAGTTATGATATTGTTTTACTCACCAGCTCATTATAGAGATTTTGAATATGGGACCACTGCTGGACACACCTTTACTGCATCGTATTATGGGGCAATTAAACACGAGCATCAGACATGTTTTAACAAGTCCAATTAAACTCCAATATTCAAACTACGTATTTCGAAGGGTAAGATGAAAGTCCATGTTAAAACTTGTTACCCACAATGTTCATTATCAATGGT
The DNA here is from genome assembly GCF_029633865.1 of Lampris incognitus. Lineage (NCBI taxonomy): Eukaryota > Metazoa > Chordata > Actinopteri > Lampriformes > Lampridae > Lampris > Lampris incognitus. The sequence continues at coordinate 54,018,860 of NC_079214.1, read as the reverse complement.
CCATTGTACTGCTGAGCTACTTCCTGGATCAAGTTGCAGGAATGACCAGCCTAATATATTTACTGTAAGTCGTAGTAACCATTGAGGAACTACCTGCTACTAGCTATTATCTATGATAATATAAAATGATGTTCACAGTCCAACTGAGGCATTGAGTTTTTTTTTTTTTTTTTTAAGGACAGATTTAAAGCTCATGTTCATTTGCCCCATAAAACGTCACTGTAAAGCTATGTCTAGCGGCAGTCTCGTGTCCAAAAATCTCCAAAATTAATCCACTGAGTAAAATGATATCATAAACGATATGCATGATGGCCAAAGCTATGAAAATAGGACCCAGCTTGTAAAAAGAATGGAATTATCCTTTAAAGTTGTGGTCATATGTTGGAACACACTACATTTTGTCCCACATGGTGAACAGGTAGAAATACTGAACACCATAGTGTGAGGCCATCTCACAGTTCGGGAGTTCAGCCCAGTGCACGATGACTGAACATTGTGTGTGACCTCTGCAGCATTATCGCTCTACAGCTAAGGGTTTTGGCTGAGCAATTTAGAACTTAGGATATCAACTGCCTAGTTTTTGCTCATAAAACGGGGCCAGATTAAAAGTCTCTCCGTCTTATGGAGTTCAGGTTCTTTTAATCAGAATGAGAATGAACTTTATTGGCCAAGTGTGCCTATGCACACGAGGAATTTGACTCCGGTTCACAGCAGCTTTCTAGCATTTGCAGACATCACTCACACAAAATAAAAGAAAACTGAACAAAAACAAAAAAGAAAAAAACAGAAGAAATAAATAGAACAACAACAACAGGATATTGGAGGCAAGCATGTATGCACAACAGGTATGTCACTACTATACAGAGTTTTGTTGTGGTTGAATACAAACCTATGCCCATATATTATACCATATTGCTTATACACTATGTTGACAATACACTACACCATACCATGACTCCGCAACCCATCATGCCCATATACAATGCTATATACTTACACTATATTACGCTATTTGTTTTTCCTGATGGACTGCCGAACATATTACACTATTATCTTATGTACCAAAAGAATATACTATGTTCACCTACCATCCACCTCACAGCTACATACTATATTATATACCAATGTTACAACCAAAATAGTAACAGCGATAATTGTAACTAGTATACAGCAGTTGTATGTGTATTTACAATTGTACATTTACACCTATTTACATAATAAGTGTCTCTTCTTGCACCATGCTGTTAAGTGTAGACATTATGTAAATATGACACTGTAAATAGCCCCACTGGTCAATATGTCTCACCTACATATCTATGATGTGCACTACCTCTTTAAGTACCACTCTAAGAACATGGATCTGGTGATGCTCCTGGGTTTTTGTCTCAACAAGATGTTTGGCTTGACTTCAGGTCATTGGAGAAAAGCGACCAGCCCCAATCGATCCAACAAAAAAGCCTAAGACCCCCAAGAAGAAGAAGAAGAAGGATCCCAATGAGCCTCAGAAGCCTGTGTCAGCTTATGCCCTGTTCTTCAGAGACACACAGGCAGCTATCAAAGGTCAAAATCCCAACGCCACGTTTGGAGAGGTGTCTAAGATTGTGGCCTCCATGTGGGATGGTCTGGGAGAGGAGCAGAAGCAGGTACAGTGAGATTTGAGCTTTCAAATTCATCAAAAATACTGTTTCAAGTATTTTACAGGGACAGAGCCATGTGAACTTTCTTGTCTTCTGTTCTGCTCAGTAAACATGGCTAATTGTTTCATACCATTCAAGTTGTATTTAGTGGCGGCACGGTGGCACAGTGGTTAGCGCGGTCACCTCACAGGTCCTGGGTTCGAGCCCCGGGGCAGTCCAACCTTGGGGGTCGTCCTGAATCATCCTCTGTGTGGAGTTTGCATGTTCTCCCTGTGTCTGCGTGGGTTTCCTCCCACAGTGCAAAGACATGTAGGTCAGGTGAATCGGCCATACTAAATTATCCCTAGGTGTGAATGTGTTTGTGTGTCGGCCCAGTGATGGACTGGTGGCCTGTCCAGGGTGTCTCCCCACCTGCCACTCAATGACTGCTGGGATTGGCTCCAGCATCCCGCGACCCTGAGAGCAGGATAAGCGGTTTGGATAATGGATGGATGAAACAAATATTAAAATCTGTCCAAGTTTGTTTGTTTGTATATGGTTGTATCAGTGTTGCTGTTTCTTATGCCTGTGTATCAGTATCTGTGCACATCTGTGCATGTGTGTACATTAATGTGACTGTGTGTGTGTGTGTGTGTGTGCGTGCGTGCGTGCGTGCGTGCGTGCGTGCGTGCGTGCGTGCGTGCCATTGTGACTGATATTAAACATAAAGAATGATAAAATATAATTACAGCGTAGGTTAAGAATCGAGTAGTAGCCTGAGGTGACGAGAATATCTTTAATTAGAAAGAAACATTGACATTTTGGAATGCCTTTAATTATTTCAGGTTTACAAAAGCAAAACAGAGGCTGCCAAAAAAGAGTACTTAAAAGCCCTTGCTGCATACCGTGCAAGCCTGGTTTCCAAGGTGAGAAATATTTTTTCGTGTTTTCATCTTAAAGAATTTTGAATTTGAAAGCCAAATGTGCCAAATTAAATTATTCAGAGGACTCATACTATGCACCGCTTATTGGGTTTTCAAAGGCTTTTTTGTAATAACGAAACAAAAAATTTCATTTGAACTCGTGGAATGCTATTTCTGGATTGATATGATATAATGTGGCTGTGAAAGTGAGTTTATAGACGGTCTGCCGTTGTTTTGTTCATCCAGGCTGCCGCAGAGTCAGCTGAGGCCCAGACCATTCGCTCGGTGCAGCAGACCCTGGCTTCCACCAGCCTGTCCCCAGGCATGGTGTTACAGTCACCCCTCAACCAGCATCCTTCCATGCCGTCGGCCGCCCAGGCCCTCCAACAGGCCCTGCCACGGGCCATTGCCCCAAAACCTCTACAAATGAGGCTGGGGGGCAGTCAGATTGTGACATCGGTCACAGTGGCACACCAGAACATTCCCTCTGGGCTACCACAGCAGCTGCTTGGCCAGATGGGTGCAGGAGGAGCCATGGTGGCAGGAGCCCAGTCCACAGCGGTGTCTCAGATGAGTCCGCCCATGCAGCCAGTGCAGCAGCATGCCCTGCAACAGATCCAACAGCAACAGCAACAGCAACAGATGCAGCAGCACCTTCAGCAGCAGCAGATGCAGCAGCAGCAGATGCATCACCAACAGATCCAGCAGCAGATGCAGCATCAACATTTCCAACACCACCTCCAGCAGCAGCTGCAGCAGCACCACATGCAGCAGCAGCAACAACAGCAACAACAGCAGCAGCAGCAGCAGCAAATGCAGCTCCAGCATATGCAGATGCATCAGCTTCATCAGCAACAAATTCAGCACCTCCAACAGCAGCAGCAACAACAACAACAACAGCAGCAGCAACAACAACAGCAACAACAGCAACAACAACAACAACAACAGCAGCAGCAACAGCAGCCGCAACAACAACAGCAGTCTCAGTGTTCCCCACCCCAGCACTCCCCTGGTACACCCCATTCAGTGGGGGGCTCTGCATCTCTTGGCAGCCCCCAGCCCACTCCACAGCAGCAACCCCACCACTCCCAAATCCAGGCCCATGCCCAAGTCCTTTCCCAGGTCAGCATCTACTGAGCCAAAAGGCAACCCCATGTCAAAGAGCAGGAATAGAATAAAAAGCATCATTCCATGTTGCTTTTTTAAGTTGCACTTAAGAAGTGTGTAAAAATTAGAATGTTATACAAAGAAATTGTCCATTGTTATAGACGGATATGCACACATGTGTACAGTGGGTAAAAACTTTAGCTGGATCGTTTGTCTATGAAATAGGCCGAGCTATGAGGGAGGTTTGTGGGCAAGTGCCCAATGATTGTTTATTTGTTTATTGGTCTTGCAATCATCGATTTAAAACAAACTCTGGGCACACGATATGTGGAAAGACTCAAGTCTTTCACCGTTTTATTTAACAATAAAGCTTTATTTATGAGGTCAAATTTGTCAATTCAGCCTAGCGAATGGACATTGTGAATGCATTTCAACAAAAAGCATTTTCGTTCGGCTCTTGCCTCTCGCAGAGCGCACCTGTGCTAATTGACTCACAGTAACAATGCTGGAAACCAGTATCCCACGCATCAATATTTGTTCCCGCACTGGCAGGTATGTTGGGAGACTCTCTTTACTTCAGTCTTTCTCTTTCACCCATCAATCCTGCAGATATAATGGCCTTGGGGGGAAGAACGTAGATGAAATCATCATATGTTTAAAGGCCAAGTGATATCTGAACTCACTCAACCCATGTCATAAATGCAGACCATGTCTTGAGGAATAAGAGGAACTGCATAAAAAAGACTGTGGAATGTGTGGTTTTCTGGATGAAGGACCGAGCAGACTGAGACATAAACTGCCATACATCATTTATGTCATCATGTCATCAAACTGTAGCTGTAATCTGCTGTACATGTTGTGTAGAGTGGAGGAGGGATCAGACCTCCTTTATCCAGTAATATACCCTGAAGATTGTTTGCTCAAAAGTGTTCAACTGGCACTCCAAAAAAACAAAAAACAAAACGGGAAAAAAAATCCTCCTTTTCTGTGTTTGTTTTTACTTCAGATGTTTAACAATGAAATTATGTTTTTATTTTGTGTAACAAAGGGGATATTTTATGGTAAATACAAATTTCAGGCTCAAGGTGGATGGTTTCATGATTAATGTATTTTTACACTGCTCCTTGATACCGTAAATTGTTTCAAAAAAGGAAAAAAAAAATAACACAACTATCAGAGCCAGATTGTTGCACTGTAAAAGCCAACTGAAAAGGCATTGGAGGTATTTTTGCCAGCTGTACATAAATCCCTGAAGAAGAAGAAGAAGAAGAAGAAGAAGAAGAAGAAGAAGAAGAAGAAGAAGAAGAGGAAGAGGAAGAAGAAAAAGAAGGGGAAAAAAAGAAAATGTTGTACATTTTTCATATCACCTGTTGTAAAGTTTTAATATGTGAGGCTTTAATTAAAACATTGGTAAATGACCTGTGGATTGCTATATCACATAGTGCATTTCTGCTCTTTTATACTTTTTTTATAAGTTACAATAGCAGTGATTACTTTTGTTTGTATTTTGCTTACAAACCAACAGCTTTTTGAAGAACTGTCCATAGGATAAATGTGTATCAATATAAAAATTCTAAAAGGAAAAAAAACTTGTTTTCAGCTCTTAATAGGGGCATTAATTCCACGTTTTGAGTTTTGCTTGGCCATGAAGACAAGCCCCCAGGCATTCCATCACTGATATGATAGTAGCCATAATTTTGTATCAAGTATTATATATTTCTTTGTGTCTCTTTGTTTAAAATTAAAATAACAATCAGAAAATATTTATTTGAAGGAATCGGTTCATTTCAAAGATTATATTGGTCATAATTTCTATGAAGTATTTCTTCATGTCTTCTTGTTAGCTATTGAAAATAAGAATAAAATACATTGATAAATACTCATAGCACTGAGTTCTTTCTGAGATATCTCGGGGAAACAATTTGAATATTTTCCATGGAGCAGCTCCACGAAAGAGAAAAACAAAATATTGCAGGGATATACGACCGTTCACCTTGGTGTTATTATAGTGTGTGGTGTTTCTCAGTGAATTGAATGGAAGTCCATTGTAACGGTGTAAATACAGTGTTGAGACTGGACAGGGTCAGCATGTAACTGGTACTTGTCTCAATAACAGTCCCTGGCTCACACACCGTTGCTTGGGATTCTGCCTCTTCCTTACACTACAAAAGTCACTTGTGTGTATGGTGGGAGGGGTCCGGACGGAGCCCATCTGGATGAACTGGTGAGTGGGGGAAGGAAGGCAGGCGAACACAATCATATCTCCACAATAGCACGCAAAGACACAAGGCCTCGAGAAGGTCCTTTGTTTGCGAGGGGACTCGAAGACGTTCAAACATCGGTTGATGCTAGTCACAAATTAGGAGAGAGAATCGGCCCCTCTGCGTGTTTGAGAGATGGCTCGATTGAGTTGTGGTTTGTTTTCTATGAGTCAGTTTGAGCAGAGCATTTGTAATTTGGGTTGAGGCCCACTGCTGCTGTGCCGACCGGCTCTCTTCAGTGCAGTATGGAAACCATGCCCGCTCCTCTGCCGTGATTAATTACAGCATCTGTCCTGTCAGAAGCCCGAGTGAAGAGGTCTGCAGGAAAACTGCAAATAAGCACTGGCAACAGACTTAAAGCGCCTATGATGAAATGAAAATTAAAAACAGCAAGTGCCGCACATGACCTGAATCTCAATACGGAGGGGGAAGAAGGGAATTTAAGAGCAGGGTGTCCATGGCTACCAAACTCATGCTTTAAAAACACACAGTAACGAGGCTCTGGGAAATAGCCGTTATTATTCTGAACAGATTCACAACAGAGTCCATTAATAATGCATAGAGCTCCTTGTTATTCCATAACCTTTCAGTACTGCGGTCACTGTGTGTACAAATATCTCACAGCCAAGGTTGGAGTTATGGGACTCCACAATAAAAAGGTTACAGATATTTTCAAAACACTGCTGCACACACACAATACATAATTTCCAGGAATAATACACTGCTTTCCCCCTATTGCGGAGAAATAAGATTGATTTGAAAAGTTGAATGAATAAATCACCTGCTTCATGCAAGTCTTTTTTTTTATTGTTTATCCTTTGGGTAAATAGTTTCGTCTTAAAAGGCGTGAATTAATCAATCGCACACATGCTATTCTTTAATACTATCTGTCCTCACCATTAAGCAATGCTTATGAAAGGCATAAAAGGCACAATGACAGTAATATGTCCTTTGAGTAATGCAATCATGAGGTGACCTAATTGTGTTCCTCCTCCCCACTGAGGTCAGCGCCTCAGCAGAATGATGAGAGTGACTAAGGAGTCAGATGTGGAAGCTGAGGGATCGTGTATTTTAATGATTTATTTGGGTCCTTTTGTCATTTTCCTGTCCAGTGCACAGATACAATGTGGGCATAACAAAGGCCCTGCTGGCACTGACCGTCTGACCATCAGACCCACGCTGCAGCCACTCCCAGAGTCTGGACTCAAGTCACAGATGCTGAACCTGCCACTTCTACAACCAAAGATGTCTCCTAAAAAAAATTAAATTAAATTTAAAAAAAAACATAAATAATAACTCATTGACTGGCCCATCCTGACTAGGAGAGAGCAAACACAGTTGCCACTATGGCAGACATTGTTAACAGGGAAATACTGGGTTGCCTATTCAGGCTATATTTAAGAATTTCTTGGCCTCGCAATGCTGTTTTGTGAGCTTTATATAGAGAACTATTGACCTCTGAGTTGAATAGTGTACCTTGTTTCGGGGGCTGCTGGCTGGCATGTTGTCTGACTGGAAAATGGACCGTTGACATCCTCAGCCAATGGTAACCTTTGTTTAGAGAACATTTGACCTGCCTGAATAAAGGAGAACCAAAGCTACAACAATATAAAGCCTCAGGGCAACATTAACAGTGACTGGAAGGAGCTAGGGAAAACATCATGATAACTTCATGCAACTTCTGATAATGTCAGTTATAAAAACTAAATGTCGCTTTATCACTGATTTAAACACTGGAATTGGTAAGTAAAAGACAGTCTACAATTGAGATATGTGAATCTGGTCTTATTGGGGGGGGGGGGGTGCTGTTGCTAAGAGGGCTACAAGAGATGTGTCTGTCTGCTTTGTCCTGGAATACATGAGCACAAAGAATTACATGTTAGTGCACACTGCACAGATGCTATCATTATCTCCCTCTCTCACTCACTCTCACACACACACAAGCAAGCACACATACGTGTCTGCACAAAATCAACATGAAAAATCACACACACACACACACACACACACACACACACACACACACACACACTCAAGCCATGAGTTTTTCTAAAAATGAAGCTACCTCCGTGACAGTCATTCACTCTACAGGGCTAGGTCCTCCTCTTCTGTCAAATTTTTTGAAAGTAAAACTAATCTGCCAGTCTGTCGACCTCTTGTCACCCCGAGACTATGTGCACTTTTCACCATCACAATGCTGATCTACCCCCCCCCCCCCGCCGCCGCCGCGCACTACCTTCCCTATTATACAATATGATCAGCAATCTGTGTCTGCGGTATATTGATGATCTGCTCTGAGATTTGATGTTTAAATTTGCCAAAGCTGGTGGTGCTGCTGTTCATTTCTTCAGCTTTTTTCCTCTGAAAATGATTACTAAATAGACCCAGTCATGAGTAATCATAATCCACAAAGGGCACATAATAACTAAACTTCGCATGTATATTTTAGGCTTTTAGCTGATGTTCTTAACCAGAGCAAACTACAATAAAAGCAACAGTCGGAACAAGATTCAGCTCCAAGTTCATTAAAATTACAGTAACAAAACATTGGATGTGCAAAGGTCTCCACCGTAATGCCCTTATAATATTCCTGTGACCATAGAACATTTGTGGAAGACAAGCACGGTGGGGAAATATTCTAGAGACAATTTAGAGCTGAGGAGAGATACAGCAAGGGCTTTGTCTTTAATAGAATATCTAAAGTGAGCAGAGCAATGATACCATGACTATTTCTCATGAGCAGTTGGGTAGAAAACCTGATTTCTACTTTTTCTGGGACTTGAACCCAGCAGAATAAGCCATTTGAGTAAGGACGGGATCTACAGTAGATGGTCCTCTCATACTGTACAGCTCATGCACATTAATCCTTGAGACATAACTGATATTTTGTTCACTTTACATCCAGGTCAGTGCACACAAACTTAACAGGGTCAACTCTTTGCACACCAGCAGATAAATACACACTGTGAATTCAACTAAAATCTCAAATCTGTCGCAGTTCTTGCCCATATGAATTCTGATATTTAAGGTCTGGACGTAAGCAAGAGCAAGAACTTGTGCACATATGCGATGCATGTAAACATTAGACTAAACTTTAGAAAGGTCATGGAACAAACATCCCAAGTCTAAAAAACACTTGCGGCAAAAAAACAGCTGTCAACTTGTTACAATAACACTGACAAACACGGGCTGCTGCTTTGCTTCAGATTTTATGGTTAGCACAGCCCATTAATGTGCATTGTCAGTATTTGGCAGACCAAATGTATGAAGCATTTATTTCTGAGTAGAGTTATACAAACACTCTAAAATATTGCAGGGCAAGCTGTCAGTGATTTAAGAAAGCTTGCTTTATTAAGACAAACGATCATGCCCCAAAGGGTTGACAGATGTCACAGCATTGCATGGAGATGATAGCAGTTTCTGTCTTGTTTTTTGTTGTTGTTTTTGTTTTTTTCATTTTTTTTTAAACTTGTTTGGTTTCTGCATGTGAATTTCTGCTTGCTCTCACGTATTGCTGCTCTGATTCATTTCATCAGTGTGTTATAGGCTTTGTGTTCAGCAGAGGATCCCAACTCTTAAATTGCCTTTTATTGCAACTTACTTAGCCTGTTAATATAGGCTATTACAGAGGCAGCATGTTTCTATGGCAACAAAACTGATAAAGTGTACCAGGAGACCAGAGTGATAGATTGCACATGCACGGTGTGTCACATCCAATTAACTCAAACTGACTGTACACCACATTATGCCACGACTCGGTGGAAAATCAATAAATATGGACAGTGCCCAACAAGGTTCTCCCACTGTTCCTTTCTTTCATCCCCTATGATGGCAGTGAAGCCAAGACAGATCATGCCACTAGGATGTCCCTGCCTCTGCAAGAGGCAGGTGCTATGTAGACACCATTCAAAACTTGGCCTATTCAGTCCAAACTCCTCTAACGCTCCATTCATGCATAGCAAAACACCATCTGCTCCTGTTTTGCCCGGAGCAATCACAGCTGACCAAAAAAAAAAAAAAAGGAAAAAAAAAACCTTGATAACAGCTGTTGCCAAACAAAAGCCAAACAAAGAGGGTAGGAAAAGGTTAGAGACGAGTTCGACACCAAAGATTATTTATTGGAGAGGGCAACAGAAAACATTGGCTTTTGGAATAGTCAGTAAAATAGTATGCCATCCAGTGGAGAGACGGAGAAAGGGTTAAATGTGAGACATTTAATCTGTGGGTCTGGCGGAGGTGTGGAGCGGCACTGCATCAGGTGATAAGAGATTCAAACTGAGGATGATTTTTTTTTTCACACAGTCGATGCACTGAGCCCTGGAGAAGAGACAAATGAGCCATGGAGTTACTTCACAGTATATCGTGGCTGACCTTGTGTCTGATGTGGCATGTAGATTCTGGCTTAGATGCACATGGGCCATCTGGGTACTTGCGAGGAAGAGCTGACACACTGACAAGAGATGCTACAAGTCTTTCCTAATGCCTGTTGTTTTTACAATGATGTTTGAGCTCACTGTATGTGTTTCCTGTTTGTTTGTTTTTTTCATTTATCTCTGCCTTTTAGTGTGAGTAAATAAAGCTGGATCTTGAGACCATGCAAAGTAATTCAGATGCTGAGAAGCATCTGTGAAAATACAATATAAAACATGTCTGGGGGGTCAGTAATCCCCCATAGACAGTCCACGAAAG